>NW_010174434.1:52511-58290 GCF_000695765.1 Mesitornis unicolor | reverse complement strand
GGATTGTCGTGGCCTGTGTTTATGTATTTTGTAGTAATCACATTTCTGACATTACCCAAGCGTGCTCCTCGCAGAGGGTGATTGGCTCAGGCAGCTTTTAAACCACCTATATGCTAACAAGCCTTGCTGCCAGGTTCCTGAGGGGTCCTGGCTGGGAAAAATTAAACCCAAACCTTAGACCTCTGTCAGGCAGAGAGGAAAATTATATTTTTGAAGCAGTCTACAGCGTGGACAGGAAATGACCCCTCCAGAAACTGCTGCTTTAAAAGCGACCGGTGGTGCCTGAAGCTATCCAGTCTGTCTCTCTCTCTCTCTCTCTGGAGCCTGAGCGCTCCCGCTCCCTCTCCCGCTCCCTCTCCCTCTTCCCCCCCCCGTCTCCTGCTATAGCGGGCTCCCACAGCAGTTCCCAGCCAGTGCGCGCAGCCTGGATGTGTGTGTGTGTGCGCGCTGCTACTTTGTACTGTGAAGAACACACAGCCCATGTGCTCTGTATGGATGTTGATGATACTCTGTGTAGCTTGAATCTCTGCAAGCAGGCAAGATGTCCAGCACACCACATGACCCTTTCTATTCTTCTCCTTTTGGCCCATTTTATAGGAGACACACACCATACATGGTGCAACCAGAGTACCGAATATATGAAATGAACAAGAGGCTGCAGTCGCGGACGGAGGTAAGTCCCTCAGCCTTGTTTTCCTGTGCATGGACCGTGGTAGGTTTCAGCCCGAATTCCAGCTGAAGCGTCCCACTAGACAGTACAGTATATGCAGGCACGAACCCTAATTAATTTAGTAGTTTAATTGGGTAATCCCTCATTATGTTTCCACGCAGAGCAACTCTTGGAGGAGATACCAGCTTAAGCTGAAATCTGGAAATTATAGTACAGCACTTCAGGACTGATTATAATGCTGGTTTCAGGAAATTTCTTTGCCTTAGTGTGTTGTTTGCTCAGGATCCATCCTGCTGGCATTTGCAGCTATAATATTGCAAGGTATCGCTTGAGCTTTTGCACAAAACTAATTCAAAAATGTTGCAGGTTGAGGGGAGAGACGAACCTTTCACTGGTTTTGTTTTGTAAACTCGTGAAAATTAAAAATGAATGATAACAGAAAACAGGAGCAGAGTTTTAAAAACTTATTCCTAGGCTGCACTTAAAGAACACACGCTCAGGACGACCTGCAACAGAAATTAATGTTTACATTTAGAATGCAGTTGCTTTTAGGGAGAGAGATGATCGGTTCGCGACTTTATCATATAGCTGTCAAAAGTATTCAATTAATGTAAAGTACGTTCACTGTTGATTATGCTCTGTATGATCTGTTAGTGGTTTATGCACCTTGGCTTCTACACCCAGATCAGCCACCACAAAGAATATGCTAAATGGGAAGGGGAAATACTTTTGTCAGTGGAGACTGCATCTTGTTATTTACGTGGTTAAAAAAGCACACTTTTTAGTCTGTTGAAGTGAAAACTGTGTGGACTGAATCAGGCTGCCCATGTGTCTGCGTTTGTGCAGCAAACATTCCTGGGGCTGCAATTTTTCATAGTAGTTTACTAGTGGTGCCCTGAAAACACTTTTAAAAAGTATTAATCTTTTATAGTGAATGACTTTATATAGAGGCAAGTTTCTGCCAAATTTGCACCATGAAGCATGGTAAAGGATCTCAGATTGATCTGTTGTATTGTAATTCTTTAAGAGAACATGAGGTTATCATAAAATAAAACACACATGCCTGAATTGTCAGCTAAGCCATGGAGAATCTGTGACGTTTAATGTATATGATACAGCTAACGAGATGTGACCTGCTTTCTGATTGGGTAACCGCTACGGGGTAACTGCTTTTCTAACACTGTTATCACTGCTAGTCTTAAAACATTGCTGTGGAGTAACTGGTAAATACATTTCGTGCTGGCTAAAAACTCAGAATAGCTCATTGCTCCCAAAATCAGAGCAACGGTTTGTCACTTTTGCCCCAAGTTGTTGGTCACTGCCATTCAGAGAGAATGAGGGGGGTTGCTACTGTTTATTTGTCAGCATCTTGCAACTCTGTTCCTTACATTCCTGTACACATTAATGTAATAATTTCTAGACTTCTTAAAGTGAAAAGAAGAAATATGTATCATTAAGTGACGCCTTCAGGGTTTTATATACAAGCTGTTCTGAAAAGCTGCCAGTGCTAATTTAGCCTTTTTACATATTATTTTAGCGGTTCTTTTAATAATTGACTAGTTTCTGATTGCAGTTCCTTTATAAATGTTACGCTAGAAAAGTTTTTGAGGGACTTGTGAACTTTCACCCCCTTGCGTTATTGAAGCATGCTGAGTTAGACTTTAGTGCATTTAATTGCAGTTTTTGCTCTGCACATTCACGTGGATTGTTGTGGGCACAAAGTGATAACCTACTCTTCCTTGCTAGTACTGCCATAGGTTTCAGCAGCATTTTACTTTGACAGACAGTGCTTAGTTAATGAATGCTCCAGTATTTCTTTTATGTGCTCAGAGTGAAAATACTTTTGCCTTGTGATTCTTCAGTGTTTACATTCTGTTCTCTGGTTTTTTAAGTTCTGAGCTCTGTGCTGTAAGCATTGTTTGTTGAAATGTATTTTCTAGCTAGCTTTGGCTCATCTCATTCATCCTCCAATTAAAACACCTTCCTTAATAAAAAAAAAATAAAATAAAATTAGTTTCCTGGGACACTTGCAGTGACTAGGTGTGGACAGCCTGTAAAGAACCATAACCATGCTGGCTTCTGAGGGAGGTTGGCAGTGGAAGTTTCACATTAATTTTCCGCACTTCCAAGCAAGTTTGGGATGGGTAGCTGAAGGCTTCTGGAGCATGTATAACTAGCTCTGAATTTTTTGAATGCAGGCGGATGAAGCCCTGTATGTCATGGGAGGAATGTGCTTGTGCTGTGGGTGATACAGGCTCACTGCATAAACCTTTCTCTTCAGGCTGTCTTTGGAATAATGTAGGCACTGGTCTCTGAAGGAGGCTGCTTGTACTCTGTGAGCCCCAGGGGGTAGGTAAAGTACAGCACAAGTAAAGCAGCTTAAGGGGAAAGGAATTATAAAGAACCTCTCCAAAAGACTAGGGGTAGCAAGCTGGCATATTCCACTTGGACCCAACTTCTGGAGAGAGCCAGCAGCAAGTGAGGATGCCTTAAAAAATGGGGAACTACAGCTCTTCTCCCAAATGTATCCTTGGAAAGCCTTTGGAATTTTCCTGTTTTCCGTCAAAATAAAAATGTTCTTAATAATCTTTCGGAGTCAGATTCTCTGCTGTCCCTTGCAGTGGTGGAAGTTCCAAGGCAGAGCAAAACATAGACAATTCAGTTAAGTTTTATAGAGGACGGCTGGAGAGCCTGTGGAAGGAGGAGTATCTGTATGCAATGTCTATCTGTTTTCTCTCTTCCATCTGTAGAACCCACCTTTGTAGTGAATTCCTGTAGCTGTTCTCCAGAGCTTGCAGGTAGATGAGAATGATTCAGAAAAAAGCAATGGGCTGGTAGAGACACCATTAGGGAATCCACCAGTAAATGCCATTTCTACTCCTGCTCCCCCAGCAGCAGGGTCTGCAGTGTTGGGGGAGACAGAAGTGTCCTCAAAGTGGCTCTGTACTTGCGCGCCCTCCCTGAGAAATCCACTGCTTCCACTCTGGTTTGTGTCAGCATCGGGTGGAAGGGAATAGTATTCAGCGTGAAGGATGTGCTCAGTGTATTAAGCAGACAAAGTACGGAGTGATAAAAAAAGGTCATTTGGATGCAGCATGGCTATCTTTGTTGGTTTTGTTTTCTTTACGAAGAAATGTTAGTCATGAAAGCAAAGAATTAGCAACTCTAGCCTGTGCTAGATGTGCAAGCTTTTGCTCTCCAAACTCCTTACAACTTTATGGGCTCCTCAGGCAGAACCTACAGCTGCCTTTTTAAATTCAGGGTCAGACTTAGGCGAAGAATTCCAATCACACCCAGGCAGGGGGTGGTTTTATGATGTAAGTACTGGCAAAAGTCCACTCCCATGCTAATTCTTATGTGATCTAAAGTAAATTAGGGACTTTGAGTTACCAACTAGCATACAGGAGCACCTTACCTTCCTTAAAAGTTGTTCAAAGAAATCTAATTGGTCATACTTTTTTTCTAAATGGCAATTAATAGGTGCTTTCTTAATACTACTTTGGGAGTGTCTAGTGCCATTTTGTAATGCATCAACAATCCTGATTTAAAGACGTAAAATGAGTATTTAAATGTTTAATAATCTCTGGCAGATATAAAGATAAATCTTATTTACTTCTATCATAGTTGATTAACTTTCTGGTCAACCAAAATGCAGCTGTTCCCTTGCTCTGTGTGTGGTTTTAAGGATTTCATTACCATTCACTCAAACCCAGTTTATCTTAATATTTTTGTATCTGTGTTAGTTTAACATTTCAGGAAAGCAATCCTGTGGTGGCATAATCAGCAATTTCTAAAGCTCTAGGTAGCAACACGGAACATAGGTAAATTAGCTAAAATATTTTCCCTATTTTTCATAAAGCTCAATGTTTAAAAAAAGCCTCTTTTCCTCTTTGATGTTGTAAATCCTTTTCTGTTCTAATTTTTAATCACTTGAATTGCTCACTCTTAAAAGAAAACAAAAGGTGATTATATCTTGTATATAATTATTTTTCAGTAACATTACAGCACGCTGTGGATAGATCACTAGAAGTTGCCGACAGTTTAAAGTTTGAGGCATTGCTTTACTGCCAATAATCAAAGAAATGTTTAAAGCCTCTCACTTGTTTATTTAGTCCTCTATATTGTTAGAATTTCTGCGAATCTTAATATATTAGATTCACCTGTATATCTCTCTGTCACTACAAGAGTTTATGCTGTACATCACCATTATATGCAAAACACAGCTTTCTTTCTGTCTAAGAAAGTGGTGTTTTAAGGATGACTAGACAACTTGATTAGTAGTGTATTTGTTTTGAAGACAACCAGCTTAATCAAATCACATTAAACTCCTATTAAACTGTATAGTAAATTTAACAAAAGTAAAGATTTCATGATGGACGAAAAAGTAACAAAAATTAAAAGGAAAATAAAGGAGTACGTTATGATTATTTAAAAGCTACCAAATGAACTGGAAGCTTACACAGACATTCATACTCAACCAAATATTTGAAGCAAAGCAAATCAAAGCAAAACAAAATTTCTGCAGTTTAATAGAATTCTCTTCTTTTACTTCCTTACATTGCTTTCTGATGAAATAATAATTTCTTCTTCCTGATGCATTTTTAATAGATTAGTCATAAAAAACTATGTTGTGACATCACATTTGTTCACATAGCAACTTAGCATGGCAAACAGATCTCTCATATTGTGTACATAAGTCTGAGTTTGTCCCATGAATTTGTTTTGCTGAGGGGAAAACACACAAACTTTTGTCTCAAAGTATTTTTGAGGAAATATTCTTTCACCCACAAATATACTAATACTTGGCAATTCTAGGAACAAGAGTAAAGTATTTTTAAAAAGTACTTATAAACCATGTTTTGCTGAAACTAAAAGGTCATTTTTAAAAGAAAACCCTTGAACTCCTCAGGCAGACACTGACTTCAGAATGGATTCAATGCTCTTTTTACTGATTGTCTTTTATTTCATATAGTTTTTTTCATCCCTTTTAAACATTTCAGTTGCAGCTGTTTTCAATTAAAATTGTTACAAACTAACAATTCGTATGAGGCTGGGGGAGAAAAAAAGACTCTACTTCCTTTCCATGCTGATTCTTAGCTTACAATCAGG
>NW_010174434.1:37220-52480 GCF_000695765.1 Mesitornis unicolor | reverse complement strand
AATGCCTTGTTGCTTCCCCCACTGAAGTTATAATGTAGAAATGTAAACTGCAGGCCTAAGGAACAGGGAGCTTTTGGGGGCAGGGGCTGGTGGGAAGGGAGAGTCAGCATGAAAGTGTAAAAATGGATCTCCTCTGCAAATCGCTCTGGTGCTTACTGGGTCATTTTCTACAAAGAAACATTTTCAAGCCTTCCTTTTCTCTTTTTCATTCTTTACTCTTGAAACCATAAATCCACTTAAAAAAACCCCTTAAACTCATTCTTTCCTGATGTAAACAAGATTTACTATGCAGATCCAGTCTCAAAAATAGAAGCCTCTGGATGGCGAGAAGGAACAAAATAGAGATCATAGCGAGGGCCCAGTCCTGTGCTCTTATTTAAGCTGGAGTTTTGCCTGCAGTAGGATTGCAAGATCAGATTTTAAAAAATAATTTGTTTTTGGTATATGCACTTTCTTTGTTTACAGAAAAAGGGTATGGGTAGATTGCTAAACTCATTGCGGTATTTTTAGCTGGACTCCCCTCTTCATATGTTATTTTTTGGTATGGTTTTGCCAAAAGTTGCATATCTACTGTAAACAGGCATTCCAACCGTGCTGATACTTTGTTCAGTTGCTTCCTCCCCAGCTTTCTTTCCTGCACTGTACTGTGTAAACAGGCCAGCATATATCCTCAGTTTGCTGGGTGCTCTTTTCCCAGAGTTGTTTCTATGCTACTTGAAGCCTCAGAGAGGTGATCCTGACAGAGACATGGTTGTCCCAGAGCAGCTGATTATTAGTCTCCAAAAAAGCCTGTGGTAGGACAGGGCCTGTTGGCCAGGTCTCAATGGTCTTATTTATTAGGCAAAAATAGTAGTGAAAGAAACCTCCCCAACCCCTGACTGAAATCTTCTCCCTAGGCTTGTGTCTTTCTTTTCCCCAATACATTCTCTCTGCATTTGGTTAATGTTAGAAATTCAGAGAGAAAGCACTTTATGGTCAGAATACTGTTTCCATTTCTCTTACATTGTGGTGGACAGCCATGCCTTTCTGAGCTAAAGCTTGTAAGTTACTGATCTAGGTGGAATAGTACACTTGGTACTCTTGAGGTAACTGAGGATCAACTAGAACCACCTGTGGACCATAAACCTCAGTATGGGAACAGGTGAGGCTTCTGGAGACGACTCTGATGCTGTGGTGCCTTACTGGGCTAGTGAAAAATCACCAACCTGGAAAAATGAGACCTCTGCAGAACTAAATGTGACCTAGGTCTTGGTGGCTTTCTAAGCCTATTACCTCTTCTGGACACAAGAGTGTTGGTAGTATAGTTTCTATACATTCAGTACATTCTGTGACTCTATAGAGTCTCTGCAAAGACCATACCTTTTACAGGAGCAAGCTGTCCTCTCCATGACACTTAAGTTGCCTCAGCACCACCTTGCTATTTATACACCATTGTCAAGAAGACACCATCATGATGAAGCTCCTGACCAGGGTGGTGTTCCCATCTGCATCATACAGACTTGAAGCTTGAGACTTGAGCATAGCAGACTCCTTCTTTGTGAATAACTGTGTTAGCTACAGCCAAAATACAGGTGTCAAACTTGAACTTCTCCCTAAGGTCTTTCTGTTGTCAATATTCACATCCAGATACTTGGCCAGGGTAAAGTCACAAACTCAAAACTGATGCAGTAAAAAAGCCATAACTTTACTAAGGTTTCTAAATGTACTTAAACTCTACTGCCTGGTTACCTGCAAACTAAATGGCTAGGTCTTTGCATCCGTCCAAGCAGCTAATAAATGAGAACATTGCTGTAATATCTATCACACGTGGTCTGCAATACCTGCTGATATCCATCTGATTCTAAGCCACAGAGTCAGCTTGCCAAGCCTAGTCAGCTGAGTAGAAATATTCAAATCTGTCTGTACCATTTGTGTGTGTGTTTAAACAGGAAAAGGGGAAATCTAATCTCTGGGTATAGTTTTGCCATCAGATTACTCATGTACAGCAGGTTCAGTATCTGCCCAGATCCCAGGCATTTTACACAACTGCTAACTGCAGACTACAGCATCCTTCATGATCCAGAAGAATTGCATGGGTTGACCGTATCTGTTGCATTCAGATGAGATATTATGTGTGTATAAAAGTGATCATATTTGGAAAGACCTGATTAAGGCAGACCCAAGAATAGACCTAATTGTAGATCCACTGTGCTTATCCTTCAAAACTGAAATACCTGGAAAAAACAACTGTCCCTCTTTGAGCATTATTATGTGCAGTCTTCCATCGCCTATGCAGTGGACTATTTTTACTTTTCTTTTGGACTTTCAAACATTTGTTTTTCTAACTGCATTTTATTAGGTTATTTTCTAAAGTAGTAAATTGAGAAAATTATGACTTCCAGTACATTGCACATTTAAAGTATTTCATGTACATTATTGTGATTCTTTTCCAGTTGTGTAGTTTTGCCTCAGCCATTAGCAGAAGATTGTATCAGAGAAAGAGCTGCCATCTGTCCTAGAGCAGGTTACAAAGAGATTTCTGAAATATTAATGACTGCATTATACAAAGAGAAATACTCTCAATCTTTAAATACAGTAGTCACATGGAGAGAGGAAAATGCTCAGAAAACAATAAAATAAAGAGTGAAAATTTTTAGTTCTATTATTGTATAAGCTGAAGCACCCTCAGCATACTTCATGCCTCAGGAAGGCAGTCAGCAGCACCCGCATTCCTGACTATCTCCTTTTCTTTGGACTAGAGATCCTCGAGGGAGCAATTGGCAAGGCAGGCATGAGACCTGCTTTGCCATAGGTTTGCAACCAGGATAGTATTTTAGAGTTGGAAAAAGGGTTTATGAAATGCCTTCCATTGAGAATGCTATGTTTTCTTTATGCAGTTTATGAAAGTCTCATGCGTGGGTTATGCTGCAGTGGAAGAAGGCCTACAGCTGTCTGTTTTACTCCAATCTCCATATTCTGACAGTAACTTGCCTTTTCAGATCAGTGTCACCATCTTCCATAATCCTTGTATCCACTCTAAGTATCAAAAATGTTTCCATGTTACTCCATTTTGCATGATGATAATGTTATTGTGACTAGAAAGGAAAAGAACTGCTGTAAAATAATTCCTTTAGAGCAAAAATTCTTACTGAAGTTGTTCAACATCTTGCAGTAGGGACCCTCCTTCCTTTTGGTACTCAGCCAGCATCTCTCCACCTTTCTTCTTCGCCATACCAAGATGTTAAAAACACTGACAGGATATAGATTCTGTATGTGCTTTTGCAACCACGCCACTTGCTGTAGTGGATGAAGGCAATACAATAGCTCTATCACTTCTACCTAGACTTAATCACTGGAGTATCAGTTAACCCTTAGGGTAATTAGGTAATAATGTTGTTGATGTGATTTGAAGTGTCATTTTAAGCAATTAGAAGTTCAGATATAATGTGCCGCAATTATGCATTATATAGCGCATCTATCCATTTTACAGAGCAAAAATTACCATATGTTTTGTGGGAAGCTTGGCATTTTGCACTGACTGGAGTTCTGCTTGTATTTACAAACCATGTGCCCGTAAACTATGGTAATAACGCTTTGAAGGCCACACCTATGCACATTTCTGATTATGTTAAAAAGCATAGCCCCTTTTTAATGAACGTGTTGGCATGAATAATGGGACATGAAAAGCCAACGCACTGCGTAAAGGTTCATTACCTGAGTGCAACAAATACTACACGCAAAATTTCCATGACTATTCACTTGAGCTTAACAGTGAATTTGCTTTGGCTATGCTTGTGCTCTTTATGTGTTTCTGTGAATGTTTCATCAATGGAGTTTTATTCTTACAAATAATTGCAGAATGCAAATTTCAATTTGTTTAGCATTCTGGAAAGAAGCTGCTTATTTTATAGGGGCAAGCTAAGAGGCAGCGTTTCCTGTTACAAGTTTCCAAAACCTTCCAGATAGAACCATGACACTTAGAAATTAAACACACCAGAGGAGAACCTCTGATTGCTTTGCAGTGAGGAGTGTCTGGGGTATGAACGTACAGCAAATTAATGGCAATGACTGGTGGCAATGGGAAAATTATTGGTCAGTAACTACGATGGATGTGGATATTTTCTAATGGGACAGGACACTGCTTACCATGCAATTACTTTAGAAAAATGTAATAAGAAAAATTGGTGAAAAAAATTCAAAGCTTCCTGGCATTTTAAGCTCTAGCTCCATCTGTCCTCACCAGTCAAGGAAGTGAAACAGTAACACATGCTATATGACCAATCACAGCATATAGTTGTAGCAGAAGATTACATGCCTACAGCACACTGCTTGTTATGAAAGACGAGCAAAAATATGTCTTAAATTTGAATAATAAATGCATTCAAGTAAATTGTTTTTAATTCCTACCAACTTTGAGCAGAACAAAGTGTAACTAATAAAATTTATTATTTGATGTGAATGATCAGCTCAGCTCTTTCCAATACTTCTTAACACTCTGTCAGGGTTAATAATGCAAAGTAAAAGGATCGGTCAAGATGCCAGTGCACCAAGTACATCTCTTTTCTGATGGTGCTGTAAGATTATTTAACACTCACATCAAGAGCATCCCGAAGCAACCGAGTTACACCTTGACTGATTGTTTCATCCGAAGGGTTGTGCTTCTAAATACGCAGCGCAACACAGCCTTCCTGACAGTGTGGTGTTAGCACTAGTATGTAACCTGAAGCCTCAACCTGCGTGTCTGGACTGACAAGAATCCTACCAGTTGAGCCACTGTGACACCTTGTGGCTTGTGGAGCAACACAAGTATCTGTTAGAAAACTAACAGGTAAAATCCAGAGGTTAATGGGTGTTGATAAATGCCCTCTTATACAAATATCAGTGGAAACCTCTTTGCCGGGTTGCTTTACTGTATTTTGGAGATACAGTTAAATTAAGTGGTCGCAGGCTCATTTCTGTTCAGGGTCCTTATAGTATGTATTTTACTGTGAAGTGTCTTAAGACGGCTTGCTGCTATTATCTCCAGTGCTCTGGTGTTTGCTCATCATTCAGATTACATAAAGAAACACTGTTTTGGCTGCAGTACAGAGTGAATATTTTATTTGTTTGCAACCATTAATTTGGTTAACCAAAAGAACGCTTGAAAGAAGTAAAGTACTTCTTGGTGCTGAGTATGTTCCAATAGGAGCAGAGTTAAAAGTAGCTAAGATATAGTAACCATTTGGCAATGGCCATGCAGCTTTGTAAAACCCTGAATTTGAGGTTATAAAGATCAGTCTTTCAGCTGTGGATAATGAATTAACTACAATTAAGCTGTATTTTGTTGATAAATTCTCAATAAACTTAAAACTAAGCCAATAATGCATGGGGTTGAGAAGGAACGTGGCACCTGTAAAGGCTCAGGACCTCACAGTACCTGACACAAGTCTCTCGATTGGCACTTGTTACGTCTCCAAACAAGCACATCCACATTTTCTGCCATGAGGATCTTGAGCATTTGAAAGGAGTTTCCCATAACCTCTTGCATTATGTCCTGTAACACTTTCCTTGGCTCTGATGCTTTCAAAAACTTGGCAACAGCTGGGCTGAAATGGTTGCCTTCTGTTGCCAAATACTGACTTACAGCTGAATACACTCTTTTACAATGCAAGAGGTCTGCATCCCTTTCTTGTCCCTATCTTCAGGTACGTCCATGGTGTTGTCACTTAATACACAGGCGTACCTGCCCAAACCTGCGTTTATCCTGCTGGCATTGTACTTTGATCCTTTGCTGAGTTTTATGTTGTTAAAGTTAGGTGGTCACTGATGGTCATACACAATCCCATCTTCATGATGTGTATCCTTGTATTCATTATGAGATGCTTGGAGCTGGGACCATCTTCTCTGTTCTTGTACAGAAGCACAGTGGAGTTCTGGTCTGTATCTGCAGCCTGTTTTTAATGCTGTGCTATATATTGTAACGAACTAAAGGCTAAAAGTAGATAGTAGTATTTAAAATACTTTCCAATTCTAAATATACCACATTCATTTTGATTTCACAGATCAAAATGTTTTAATTGATATTACAGGTATTTATACACTGCAAAGAATTATCCAACTAGAAAATACCATAATACTGTAGGTTCTTGGAATATAACTATTTAATGTCATTAACACATTTTGTTACTTCTCAAATAATTCAGCACACCCATGCAAACCTACTGGCTTTGCCAAGAAAGTACAAATGTATTTTAGGGCAGCATTCTGCCAGTTGATTTGTACATCTGATATTGTTATTAAATCTATTACTTTTTTAGTGTCATTTTTCAGTAGTTTCACATCAATCAAAGAAGCTCATTCCAAGTCCATTTTCTCTTAACGGTGGAAAGACTGTCTTATCTTAAATTCCACAGGAAAAGCATATTCTTCTCAATGGGAACTGGCGCTGTGGAATATGTATCTTATTTCATGAGGATTTGGGGAGGAAATATTGTAAAGTCTTGCAATATATAAGTTCTTGCAGTAGGTAAGTAGACATGAACCAGACAGGTTGTTCTAGGGAAGAAAGGCAACACTTATTTTTTCTTTTATTGTTTGCACTCTACTGATTTAATTAGCCGGTGAGAACAGACCCACTTTGAATATTAAAAAGACAAAATCAACTCCCCCCTCCCCCGTCCCCACATCTGTTGCCTTTTGGAGACTGCTTACAGTACCAAAACTACCCAGAGTCCAATAGATTTTGCTTTTTAACAGACGTTACCTGTACTTGCTTGCAAATAAATGAGGTAGTTGTAAATATTTTATTCTGATTCTGAGGGAAAGGCACTGTTTAAATTGTCGTTTTTAAAGAAACTTGGCTACCTTAAGTAAAACTAAAGCATTTTTGGTGTTACACAAATGAAGGTAGTTACGGTGTTGATACATTTCTGAATGACGATCTAGTATCTTAATGATTACCATATTCTAGACACTTAAATCGTTCCTGAGACTGCTTGAAGTTGGGAAGAGTGAAGTCCTGTGTGGGGTTATACGTTGGTCAGGAGCAGGAGAGCAGAGATAAAGGTAAAACTGCTGAAATGATCTCTGCTCTGTTTCATTATGCTGCTGCCTTCTGCAGTATCAATTAGATGGACTGAATTACAATAAGGAAGCGAAGCAGCTTGCTCCACCTCTGCTGGGTTCAGCCCATCCCTGCACAGGAGCTGGAGCCTTCTTCCTAATCACAGTCCAGAATATGACTATTAATGCCTCATCCAGATCACAGTATTGCAGGACCAAGGGATCCTTGTCCTGCTCAGTTTTGGGACCTTTCATCATCTGTGGACTCCAGAATTCTCTTAGCTTTGTTTAATGCGGCATCTAAAGACAGCAACAAAAAAGGGTGGATTTTTTCAATGGTTTTCTCTCACTATTTTTATAGGCATATACTAGCTACTTTATTAAAATATTTTTCCTGTTGAGAGGAAAGAACTCTCCCAGTTTTGCTGACGGTGGCCTTTAGAAACACAATTACCTATATAATTTTCCAGATTATTATTAGGAAGTATACAAAACTATTAGGACCATGGGAACTTTGATAAACCCACCTGGTGTGCAAATTTTGTTACCAGAATAGCTGCACTAAGCTTGAGAACACTGAGTGTGATTATAAGAGTCAACTGAGAAACATAAATTGAGAGTTCAGCCCAGCAGTCTTTCCCTTCCTTAGAGATTGATGGCATACAGATGCATGATTGCAAGTAACATAGTTTGTGGACCAATGGTGCTGCTGTGATTTAAAAAAAAAACAACCAACCTTTTTTCTCTATCACACACTTCCTAGGTTTGTTTCAGCCTGATTTTGTGAGTGCAGCTCCTTATCCCATGCAAAACTGTCCTGTTTACATCAATGAAATGAGCATTTGGCCCTGTATGTGAAGGTGCTAGAAGAAGGTGCAGAAGCTGGTTCAGCAAGAACAATTCAATTTTGTGGAACTACCTATTCTAATGGGTTTAGCAATATTAGGTGACTTCATTCTTAGAGATGAATTTGAGTCCTTAAAAGGACTAGAAGGGCATGGTCAGCTATTAAGTGTTATCCACAGTGGGCTATCTGATAAAACCAGGGGCTTAGATTATGTTTGTACTTATTGTTTCACAAATGCCAAAGGTATAGTAGAAAACATGGTTAAGAACAAGCAGCACTCACTATTAAAGAATATTGTGTAGCAAAAGAAATAACTGAAAGGGGGTGAAGTCTTTCTCAATGAGAAATTTAGCTGGAGAGAAATGTATGGCCCATAAATTAGCAGAATAATAGGTAGATCTGGCAAGCTGTATGAAGTACACATCATTTAGCTGAGCTTATCCACATACTCCTTGAAAGTAGACTATGAAGCCTACATTGTTAGCTGTATTAATAAATAAAAAAATTGTAAGATTTGTTATCGGGTTTATTCTTAATTTGTTTGATTTTAATACCAATTGCAACGAAATCCTGGGCTTTCATAGTTAATATTTTTTCAGTGTTTTTCTCCAGCAGCTGCTAACCTCCACTGTTTTACTGGGAGGGGGAAAGGAGACAATTAAATGAAATTCATAGCCTTTTAGTGTCTGCTCAGCCTGTGACTGGCAGCATGTGGGGTTTGTGGCTGCTGACCTGGCAGCCTTACAGCATTTTTATGACGTCAAGTGCACACATCATGGGGCTGTGCAAGCTAAATACAAGCTTCAAATCCTCCTTCCTCGGTTGCTTTCATTTAGGAGACTAAGGACTTCTCCCAGAAAAAATCAGAGCGAAAGAATTGAGCTGCATGTTACAGTTGCAAATTTGTGTGCTTGGCAGCATGGCCTGAGTTACTGGGCCCAGCAGCGGTTTTTTTGTAGATGCACTTTCTGTACAGTGCTTTATTTGTTTATCATAGTAAATGATAACTTGATGCTTTAATAAGTGAAAAATGGATGTTGGTAGCAACTCTGAGCTCTGTTGAAATAATGAATTCTTCATTAGCTTCAATAACACCAGGATATATCTACCTTAAAGCACGGATTCCTTCAGTTTCTAATTTGTATGAACCTTTGGAGTTCTTTTGCTACGAAAATGAAATTGAAATAATTATCTCTGCAAGGTTTTATATATGTTGTCAGAATGTTACTTTTTCACACTCAGTTGCATTTAAAACTTGTGGGTACATTTCAGGCCATAAAATACAAAATACAAAATGTACAAAATAACAGGCACTTGCATTCATAGTTGTCTTCCTTGCATCTACTTAACGATTTATTTATTTCTAGGAATTGCATTTGAAATTCCCAGACATCTAAACCTTTTTCAGCATCAAACTGACCACTGATCTTAAAAATCATCTACATCAGCATCAATTTAATCATTGACAAGGGCTGGGGGAAATTAAACATCTGGGATCTATTAAGATTTTTATTTATGCTTTTAAATATTGAAATATGTATCATTGCTTGCATTTATGCTTTGAGCATGAATCCGTTAAAGAAAGCTCTCCCAACACAACCAGTTGCATGGTAGAGTGATGTAGGCTAGAAAGCTGGGACCCCAGCACGTAATTATAGAGGAATCGCAAGGAAGGCAACGACTGTGGTGAACGTCATTTTATTTATTTATTGTGATGATAGGAAAACTTCACCAGGTTCTTCCCAAAGATAACTGACTCTTCAATTATCTTGTGGCTTCTCACAGAAAATGCTTCACCATTGAATTTATCTGCTTTCTGTACACTTTGTGCATTTGAGGTGCAACACTGTTGAAGTCTTCAGTTGACAGTGTGATGGCCTGAAATTTTCTCACTACCATGCTTTCAGCTAATTCCCTTTTTGCATCCTCATCGAAACATTGTTTTTTATTATTAGTTTGACTTTGTAATCACATAATATTTTTAGAGGGGGAAAGAGGCTGTTAGGCCAGTAGCCTAGGCCTCCTCAGAAGTCGTCTGACTTTGCACAAACTCTGCTAATTGTCTTCAGCTCCCCTGTGAAGAGCCTGTGGAGAGAGCAGGGGCGGGGGGCAGGTCGAGGAAACTAAAGCCTCCAAGGTGCTAATGTCACCACAGTACCAGGCAGATTGTAAATATATTGTTAAAGACAGACATTTGGGTAACAGGCAAAGCTGCTTTTTTGGAGGTTGCTTAAGGAAAGGTCTGAGCTGGAGTACTGTCGGGTTTTCCACAAGGCAGCCTCGCACCTGGAAGGGAACGGCCATGTCTGAACAAGGCAACTGTTGTGCTAGGGCCTAAAGTTTCCAGACTGCAGGCTCTTATTGTTGCTTTGTAAATGCACTCCTCTGCCTTGCTCCTCTTTCAGCCAATACATTTGATTTCTAAACTAAAGAATCATGTAGGCTGGTCTCGTTAATCAAGTTCTTGCAGATGGCCCCTAGGGAAGGAGAAGACCCTGGAGAGTTCTCGCTGTAGGAGCCCTCAGCAGTGCACAGTGCTGCGGGGCTGCAGACACCTGGGTCAGCACCTGCGGTTCTCGGCATCAAAAGCAAAACTGAAGGAAAGGCTTGTGTTAACTGTAAGGAACTGTATCCTATTCTCACTGGGACCAGTCACTAGAGGGGGTGAGATCTCATGTATTAACTTAGAGCATTACAGGCATTTTGGAGAAAGATTGTAAATCTTATTTATAGTGGCTGGTGGGAAGAGGAGCTCATTACCAGGTAGCAGTCCTTCAGCTGAGGCCGAGTTCCTTGCATACCACAGAAACTCTCTTGTAAAATGTGTTTGGGATTTTGTCTATGGCTTGCTAATTTTACTGGAGACTCCGAACACAATATCTGGAAAGAATTAATTGGAAACCATATTGAGGGAAGAGGAATGAAAAAGGATGTGCACTTGCAGATAACTGGTGCATTCAAGGTATGCTTCCCACAGTGAGTTTTACCAGAATTTTCCATTCTTTACTTTTGGATTCAAGGGAATAGAAGCATAATACAGTAAATGGTGAAAGTTAGCTTTAGGAAGTGAAAGGTTTTCAGAAGTTACTTGCCAGAAAATGCACCAGTCTGACTGACCATGAACAGAATGGATGTTTAAATACCATACTTTATAGACAGTACTAACCCAAAGGGAATAGTAAAAGCAGAAGGGTTTGCTGATACAGCATACAGTATCTTTAAGAGGACATTCTGAAATTTGTTGTGACCTGATGTGAAAGTTCAAGATTGGATAATATCCTGTAGTGAAGCCAGTTTACTTAGTTAACTTCTAGTACCTTGATGAGCTACATTTAAAACTTGTCTAGGATGTATCTAAAAAACTATACTGAAGTAATAGCTCAGTGAAAAGCTAATATATTATTTATCAACAAATGTTCCCTAGATTACAAAGATTTGAATATCCTTCAGGATTTCCCTTTGGGTGTTGTCATAGGGTACACATGAAAACGTTAAATATGTCAGCATAAAGACTTAAAGAAATATGAAATTTGTTGAAGTTTCACCCAGAACCTCCATTGCTCATACAAGGAATCGCAATGAATACAGGTGATTCTACCACTGATTATCATTCAAAATACCAGTGCTGTGGGGTTTTGCTTTTAAGTGACATTGTAAAATATTTTATTTTTTACAAGTTTAAATTGGCATTTCTTGTTCATTTACAGAGATGCACAATGTTATAATAGCTGACAGCCTACACTTATACCTTGAATGAAAAAGCACATTTACAAAATCTTGGAGCTAGATCGTAGCATGGCAGTGCTGTGAAAGATGATGGTTCACTCAACAGTTAGTCAGAGCACTCTTACTAAATGTGTTTCAATTCATTTTTGTCACTAAGAAATCGAGAAATAGGTAGCTTATTAAAGGTGACCACATCCTTTTATACAAATTTAATGCACTTGGCAGGTTTATCATGATAAATGTTCAGGATGAGATGGTTCACAATGTATCTCTAATCGCTTCTGTGAAGATGTTCATGTCTTGCAGGAAGCAGCCCCTTGAGAGCTCAGATCTTTAGAAGTACGTGGCAGCTGGTGATGTCTGCAGAGGCTCATGGATTGCTTTGAAGTTCCTCCAAATGATGCCTTCAGTTAGTGTGTCTTAGTTTTTGCACATTCTCTTGCTTCATCTCTCCTTTGGTGCCCTCTTCCCTGCTCCATCACGTTGTGTCCCCAAGTTGTTTCTCATACTGAGAAACATTTACATACAGAGTACATCTCAACTCGCTCCCCGGTCCTGTCATATCATTGCCTGTAAAGTTGTTCTTCCATTAGGCATCTTGCATATTTTAAGTGCAGTGGTTCACAACAGGAAAACAATAAAACAGAACAAATGTCTTAGAGAAGCCTATCTATCATTCATGCTCTGTGTTCAGTTTTTGAGTAAATCTTTGGAGCCAACATCAGCACCAGTGTCACGTTAACTAATTCATCGATTTTAATCAATTACGAATAATAATTAAGCAACTTCTCTTTAGATTAGTAACAAAAAATGGTTAAGTTTTAATGCTGCTACAGGGAGTCTGAAGGAACTCACAAAATCAAAAAATGTTGCAGAGCTTTTGAAAATCAAAACCTAATTTACGGGAATACAGCTAATGAAACAGATGTAATAGAAAAGCATAAAATAGTACAGGTTACAGATCTGAACAACTCTGTATTTTCAGAGCTGAGTATTTTCACCTTTCTTCAGTTGGCCTTGGTTGATCTGAGTTTGGATGGGCTTTTCTTCTAAAGTCAAGTGCCAAATTTCATGTAAACATTTATACCTGTCATGTCCCCTTTGTAAATTCACACTGTAGAATCAATCTCCTGAAGCACTTCTGTCACCATCTTCACTATATATGATCTTTTGTGTAATAATTGGTAATGTTTAGTAAGGTATACATAAATTTTTTTAGCGTCTAGTATTTTGTTCACATTACTTCTCCCTGAGATGCAATTCCCACAACTTGATCCCTTTAAAATATCTGTATTTGTAATGGTTTTTCAATCACGGCTTATTGATTCCTACTAACACCATAAAAGTAATGTATTAATATTTCAAGTTATGGTTTCATAATGGTTGTGCTATGCTTCAGTCTACTGTATGCTGTATAATGAAGTATAGCTTCTATTAAGGCTAAGACCTAAATATTTCTGTTTCCATCACCCTTTCTTTTACTGTTTAACTTACCCTCAAAGGTTTTTTTTCTGCTTACACCTGTAGGAGCCATGGCTCACCATGCTGTGATACTCAGTTGCTTTTAAAATGGAGAGGGCCAGTGAGCTGTGTATTCTTGATATGTGATACAAGGAAAATTTGGGAAAGTCATTAACTTCTGTGATTAGTCTGGTTTAAAAATTCTTGATTTTTGAGGTTGTACATGCAACACTTAATCTATGACATTAACCAATGTCTCCTTGGACTGCTAGCATTTCTTAATGAGGAGTCAGTAATTAAATGTTGAAAGTACCTCTTCATCAAAATATGGTTTAGGTCCTTGTAATTATGATTTGCAAAATATTGTAGTTTCATATCACAATGTAGTTGTTTAAAAAAAATGCAACCCTGAAAAATGGTACCACAGACCTGACTCAGCTGTCTGTGATCTAGAAAGGGGTACTGAAGACTGGTAAAATCTCCTTATTAAAATTCTTCTCGTGAGTTAAGGAAAAGACTGCGGTGACTTTTCTGTCTCTGTGACATTCCCTTTGTTTCTGGCTATTGCTAGAGCTTGTCATCCCAAGGTGATTTATAGAATCACTTGAAATGATTCTAGAGTTATAAGAATTCATTTGCAGGGCAAAGAGGGGTTTTTTCCTTTTGGAACGGAAAAGAAAGTCTAAAATGATAGTTACAATTTTTAATTTAAATATATATAGTTTTTTTTCTCTTACATAATTGGTGCTTTACAGTCTAGATCTGCAAGGCCTATCAAAAGATTTCTTTCCCTTCCACAAATAATTCTTTCAGTTCTAATCCAGACTCAATGAACACTTTAATAATGATGATTCTTGTGCTGTATTTAAATAAACAATGTGACTGAATGCAAAGTTAGATTAAACCTCACTCAGAGTACCTGGTTGAAACGTCATCTTTGCATTTCTTACTGTGTTGAACTGGGAAGCCATTTGTACATGCAAATGAGGTAATACATATTTACCTGCTTACTTGCCCTTCCTGCCAGTGCAGATTTTTCTGGAGGAAGGTGGGCAGACCTGGCCGTTGATTCAGTCCATTCAGAAACCTTTGGCCCATGCCAGGGCAACTGAATCGGGACCTGTGGCTTGCTGTGCTCTGCCACAGATCACGTTAAAGCTTCATGGACAAAACCATTGGAGGTAATCTGGCCATGAGCAGAAGATTCATTTGTTTAAATCTCACCTGTTTCCCAAATCAGCTGTTAAAAATATGTCTGGACCATCTGTGTCTGTCTCCATTGCTGTTCTTTCTCTGTGAGCTATGCTGCTTGTCTTTTATTTGCTGAGCACCATGCTTGCTTTCCCAGCCTGCTTTTGGAACCAGACCTAGACCTCCTCAATGCCATGCTCTGACCTGACTCTTCTTATCCTCTCACCCTGGAAATATTGTTAATAATATGGTGCTACATTTTTGCTAGTGGAACTCAGTGATGAATATTGTACTTCTCTGGATCATTTTCTAGGCTTTCTGGAGCAGCACCCAAAAGACCAATATATTCACAGTGCTGAATTTTCCAACTTTGACGTTAATTTTGTTGTAGATTTTTAAAATAATAACAAAATAAGAAACTTATTTCAGTATAATTCTGAAAAATTATCATAATCATCATGTATCCATGTTGCAAATGAAAGTGCAGTACAGTGGTATCAGTCAAGAATGTCCTGAATAGTACATCCATTGCCCCCATTTTGAACCATAAGCCAAATCTTTTATCTAGGGCATCTTTTGACTGTGGATTGCTATCTGGTGATCTGGTGATCTTCAGAGAAGAAAAGCTGCTTAACTGGAGAGAAAAAAAATAGGAAAAAGGGAAAAAAAACCAAGATAATGCCATCTAGACTAAATACTTCACCAATAGCTAATATCTGTGTCCACACAACTGATGTTACTTTTTAATCAATATGCAATGATAGAAAGGAGGTTATGTATTCCAGTATGGAAAACCCAAAATATTTACTTAACTGTCTGCTTTTATAGTAGCAAACAATCTAGGCTTTTATTTGCAAACTGTGAACAAAGATGATACACTAAAATAGCTGTAAAGTTTCCTTTTTTTTTTCTTTTTTCTTTTTGAAAATCCTTTCCACAATTATCAGTTTAGTAAACGAAGACATTTTTAAACTTTAGGCATCATAGATGATAGCTGTATAAACTAGCCAGAGTC
>NW_010174434.1:31348-37189 GCF_000695765.1 Mesitornis unicolor | reverse complement strand
TAATGCCAGCAAAGCTCTGAGAACTAAAGCAGCCCCTAAAGCTGGCTTTAATTGTCCTGGCTGTGTGGGCACGATCACGGAGATGTGGTGCCATCTCTTCTGCACTGCTTGGCCAGGCTGCCTGGAAAGAGAGATCAGGAAAGGACAGACGGGCATAAACTCTCATGCTTGGTTCCTGGGAACACCATGAAAAAGCAGATTCAAACACAATAATACCGTGGGCCAGCTAGCAGAGCAAGGAAAATACTGGCAAAGTAACAGCTTTGGTTTTAGAACAGCCCAGAGGCTTTTATTTCTGTTGGGCAGTAAGAGTAAAGATAGTTGATAGATGCTATTTAGATTAGGCACCTTTGATGCTCTCTTTCCAAAGCTAAGGATTACTTGAAGTAAATTCCTTTTTTTTTCTTCTTCATAGAAGAACCTTCCTCAGGACTTAACAGATGGGTTAAGAAGGGTCACCTGGTGGTGATCAATAGAGTAACTCTTGTTTTTTTCAAGAACATAATTTAGTTGTGTGGCCATCATGTTTATATGAAGGCTGAAACTGATAGATGGCTTGAAATACATTATTTGATCATTTTCCATGAGCTCTGGCACAGAGAGGAGAAGGGAAAGGACAGAATCTACAAATGCATCAGTTATCTTATAGCTGTAAAAGGAGATGATATTGCAGGACCCTCCTCTGCTCCCCCTCCCCAGCATGTAAGAAAATCATATATGCAAGAAAGAAAGTATAATGTTGTGCGCTTCTGGGATGGTCTGCAGCCAAAAAGTGGCGATTCGACTTACTGAAATAGAATAGGCAGTGTGTTCTCAACAGGAGGACATTGCCAAAAAGAGCAACTGAATACATATTCTATAAAAAGTATGGGTTTAGGTCCTGTGAATTTCTCATGGTTGAATCCAGTATCACAGGAGAGTGTAGAGCGCTTGAAAATGCACAAAACCAGAACCCTAGAAAATTCTGTTGTCACTTTTCCATCCACATTCCCCATCTGATTTTGTTGAGGATTCATGTTTGAAATTATAGTTAAAAATAATACTGTCAGCTATATAAAAATAAAAAAGAAAGAAATCAGAATTCCTTGTCAGTAGTGCTATAACTAGAAGAAATTTTTTTTTTTTTTTGATAATCTGTTAGTGGTGGACTTCTGGGAGGGATTTTCTGGGGCTGGTTGACCTGCAGGACTACTTATAAGGGCTTCATAAGTGGTAAATAGGAAGAGCACACTCTCTCTTTATTTGCCATATAGGTGTTGGCATACCTTATGTTTAAAATTTGTAGGTGCATCGTTTGTTTTCATTGTCATATTTTAAACACTAACTCCATTGTGCAGAGTCTGGATCACCAAGAAACTGATTCCTTGTTCGCTACTTGTGTCCTACTGTGCAGGCTGAGAGACCTCGACAGAGATCCACTGAAGTTCATCAGCTCTGGACTGTAGCTTCCAAGTCTGTTTACTAATTGATAAAAATACTAATCAAAGCTGTAAAAAGATCATCATCACCTCACCAAAAAAAAAAAAGGAAAAAAGACAAAGAAAATGAAAAAAAGGCCTGGATGCCTGAGTTGAGTTGCCAGACATTCTCTGTTTAAATTCTCAAAGATAGTGAGTGAGATCTGCATAGAAACTCAGAAAGAGCATCTATAGACTGAGCATTTTCTCACATGTCAGTGCTCTCACAGGCTGGCATGTCAGAAGAGGCTTTGCAGTTATGCTTTTTAGGTTGTCTCAAGCTAACACAAGCTTGCAAGCCTTCTACGTTGAATTAGATTTTAAGAAAAACTGATTCCTTAGATAAGAGCAGGAAGGGAGTAAATTCTGCTGTTTTCTTTCCTTCCATCCATCCATCCATCCATCCATCCTCCATCTTGCTCCCGTTTGGAAGGTTACATTTAGATTGAAAATGGAGACCTCAATCTTTCTCTCCTGCATAAAACATTTTGAAAGATCAGTTTCAGATGGGCTTGCATGCTCTGTTCCCATAGATCTTCACCTATAAGTGATCCACCATTGAGGAGCTCCGCACCCACACAGTCTCTTTTGTTGCCTGACTTCCTTGTAAATCTGGGGCCTAAATGCAGGTTTTCAGCACAGATTGCTGCAGCGAAGGGAACTTTTGCTATCATTCTTATTGTACTTGGGCTTTTAGAACCCTTTCCCCTCACTCTGCCTCTGCATTCATACAACAATTCATTGTTTCAGCTGGGATCAGGAAAAACAAGCATTAAGTTGAATCACTGGATGAATGGAAGGAGTGAATCTCCCAAAGCTAGCAGTGAATCTTTAACATACAAATTACATGCTTCTTCCTTCAGCCTGCCCAATTGTTTTGGTGCCCATGACGAGAGCTCGCTGATGGGCTGGCACATCTCTCTCTTACACCGAAACAACTTTTGGAGACTGTCCTAATCTGCCTGTCTAGGATCTTGTATTAACACCCATTGCCATTGTATGTGAGCACTTCCCAAGTGTCAGAACAACAATGATATCTCTCTCTTCCTTCCCTGCTGGGGATGGAAACTGTTACTTTGTTCTTTCCTCGTCAGGGAGCTCAGATGGGGTCAGAGAGCCAGGGTGGTTAACAATATGATTGTGTAACTCGCTGGATGGGTGGATTTCATACCCATTGTTGCTTTCTTCCTGCTTTGTGGTGGCTGCACATGCATTTGCCAGCTTTCCTTCCTGGTCATTGGCACAACTCAAGAAAGGAAAGGAGGGCTTTAAGGAGCTGCTTGGAGATGTGTGATTGGGAAGAAGTGAGATGTTGCATGAAGCAGACTGATACGGAAGAGGCTTGATGACATGGTCAGAGGAGCTTTAAAAGGCTAAAATCAGATCTGCTGAGAAGGATTTATTGCAATACCAAGAGGTCATGTATTTTTCTTTTATGTAGCCCCACAGGAACGGGCTACAGTGTAGAGAACTATGTGAAATGCCTAATAGCAAGGAAGGGGAGTTAGTTCTCTCTCCCAAACCAGTGGAGAGAGTCACACACTGAACTGTATGGGCAAATGTACATGGTGGAGGCCATATGGCTGAGGGCAGGCCCCAGCTGTTGCTGCAGTTGGGTGTTGCCCAGTAACTTCTTTCAAAGGCAGTGAATTTAGGTCATGCTGCCAAAAAGTGACTCTGAAAGTATTGTGGGGTGGTGGGGAGGGCAGGTGGAAATTTAAAATCCCCTGATTCAAATATGCTCCTGGGCAAAGGTTTAATTTATTTTTTTATTTATTTAGCTAAAAACATTTTAGCAGTGTCCATGTCCCCTTTGCATGAGAGCCCTGAGAGATTTCATCCTTCACTCTCCTGAGACAGGCTGGATGGCACAAAGGACATAGCAGAGGAAGGACAGGGTGGTGCTGAGAGGCTCAGAATCAGAGGACTACAGAGCGCTGGATAGTTTTGCCTTGTCAAGGCAGGATCCAGCATCTGCTCGAACATGTCCCACATGCTGGTGGCATGGTCAGATCAGAGGAACACCTCATCCTCAAGCATTAAGTTTTGTTAGGCTTTGCAGTGTGTGTGAAATGTAGGGGGTTTGCATTTGATAATATTTCTGTGCACTCTGTGTCCACCCTGACCCAGCATGCAAACAGCGAGAGTGGCACCGCTAAGTGCAACAACGCAGTGTTAGGCTTGATGGTTCCACTATGGTCAGTAATTCTGCAGGATCCTTAATGCAGTGGGTATTTAGGGTATGAATTGCTGCCCAAATTCCAGGCACATTGTTGCTAGAATAGCAAACAGCAGAGAATTAAAAATACCAAGGGTCAAAATTGACTATTGGGTTAAATCAGATCACTGTGTTATTTTTTGAGGGACTCCCTCATGCATACCCAGTTTACCAGCATATGCTGCTTGCTATTTGTCCATACAAGCCCTTTGTTTTCTCAGTTTTTGTAGTAAAGGATTCCTCCAGATCTACCTTACTTCTTTTTGGAAGGAACATGCCTGGCCTTTGAGAGCTCTTTCTTTCCCTCTTGCTTCTCTGTTTATTTTTTATTTTTTCCTTGGTTTGTCTCACCTTTGGTTCACACAGCTGCTGTCCTCAGTAGCTGTCAATGCACAGGATTCCCCAATGCTAGCTGGTGATTGATGAGTCCTTTACTGAGCCACTGTTGTCTTTCTACATCCCCTTCCCTTTCCATGTTTCATTTCCTTTTCCCCTGGACTACTCAGTGGTTTCCAAACTGGATGTCTTTGGCACTGCTTTGTCTTTAAAAATACTTCAAATTCACATGTTTTGGGAGTTCTGGGAAGGAAAAGAGGATGGTTGAGGGCTTTTGTGTTCTTCTTGTTTTCTGCTAGAGTTTGAATTTCCTTGAATTCCCATGTGAAAGAGAACAACTTTCACAAGTTACAGCTTTGCCAGACGGGCTGGGACTTAGATTCTGGGAACTTGCACAACTCTTCACCTGTCCTATGAATGCAGCAGTCAGAATATCTCCTGTGATCTCCTTCATCTTGGAATTCAGAGCTTTTGATTCAGACTGCAAAAAATGTTTAGTTCAATATCAAAAGAGATGAGAAAATATAGGTATCCACCTCTTACTGGGCTTCTAAAGCTGCCAGAGAATGAAAAGCCTTCCCTCTTGCAGCTGCCTGTGCAGTGGTGTCATCTTACACCTTTGCTGAGATTTGCTATTGTGGAGAGCTCTTCACAGCATATGTTAGAGATATTTTTTCTGTTGCTATCTACTGTCTCAGTTGTGATAGCTCGACTCTACTCCTTTCTCCTATTTACCTTTTGACTTCGGATTTGGTTCATATGTTTGTTCTCCCATGAAGTGTAGCTAGAATATCAGAGGCAGTCCTCCCCATCAGTCCCTATCGTAGTCTCCCCACAATGCCTGTAGCAGCCCAGTTGGTCGGCATAACCCCTCCTCTAAAAATCATTCACAATTGTTTAATTTACATTACTGCGACTCTCTAAACAGTTTCCGCACACCCAAACTTTGGTTTTATTTGCTACATTTTCTCTTGAACTCTGCACCATTCAAACTTGGAACTCCCTGGTGCCAATGAGACCCCCCTGGGAATGGGGAGTTTTTAAGCCAGTCCTTCTCCACCTCCATGACTCTTAAGTGACAGCATGAAAGAAATGGAAAGCTGATTTATACAGCTCAAGAACAATTTATCTTTGTATAGAAATCTGCGTGTGGCTGTGATAGCATAGAATTCTTACAGGAGTGTGAACTAACCTCTGCAGTACTTTGGGCAAAACTGCTGATGGCAGAAAAAAGAAGTGGTGGAAAACACTGCTGGTCATTACTTGCTGACTGCGGTGCTGCCTTGATCCTTTTGGCCTTGGAGACCAAGAATAGAAGCACCAAGAACTTAACGTGCCTCCGTTACAGGCAGTTACGTGCTACACTGAATAACACAATCTAGAGAGTTTTTTCTTCCTATCTACATATTAGCTTTGGCTTAATAGTTCAGGAGGATGATCCAGAAAATAGCTCTCATGCTTTAGTAATTTCAGCAAATGTTTATTTATCTTCACAGAACTGAATGCAGACTGAAGCTAACTCAAATAATAAATATAATACTCTCACACACGCACTCATGTTTTCTACAGTCTATTGTATTTATTAACGTGTATATTCAAAATAAAGCTTCTCAGAAATGTTAGTTCAAGCTTTTTTTCTTGGGCATGATGCAGCTTAGCCCTTCTCCCTGTAGTGGGCTGTTCCTACACTCCATTCCCACAAGACTTCCTTGTCTTGAGAGCTGTCGTAATCACCATAAATATTAGGGTAATGTAGTCCGATCACTAATCATCACTCAGCATTTTCCAGGTGGAACAACACCTGTTCATTTGGGTGTGGGGAACACGCGG
>NW_010174434.1:0-31317 GCF_000695765.1 Mesitornis unicolor | reverse complement strand
CCTGCTAGCCTGTGACAATAAATATTTTGTTAGCTTTAAAATTAGCCTCCTAAAACATACAAAAAACTGAGGAAAATTCTGGGTGTCTGGCAATTAAACATGCTTGTCTTAGTCTGCATCAACTGAGTTGATAAATGCTGATGTTATGCTTGTGTGATTAAATAGGGAATATGTAGCTGACCGATTGAAGCAAGAAAAGGACCTGCCACGCAGGAGCATTTTGAAATCAGCTTCCTCCTTCAGGACTGCACAGCAGTTTTAGCAGTCAGAGAGCTTAGACAAGCTCACGACTGACCCTGCATACTCCTAACCCACACAACATGGAATAAAATACATCAGCTTAAATGTCTTGTGTTAGCAGTTTCCGTAATGTGCTTGCCTTGAATTTGTGGTAGGCTAACAGCGTGCACTCTGCCAGTTGCTGCCTGACTGAGGTAGAGCCACACACTACGTGGTGGTAACTCGTTGTCTGGGTCTGAACCCCAGGAAATGTAGCAAGAATGGCTTATGTTTAGCGGACTGCGCTTGAAACCAGGGTTCCTTAAAGGCATTTCTTACAAGCACTTATTCTCTAAGAGCTCTCTAAGATGAAGGCTCCTTAGCACTATAATGAACAGATGTTAGTTGACAAAAAATGAGAAAACATCTTTATGAAGAGGTAACAATCCATTGGATAAAAATCCTAGAGAAAGAATAAATAGGCCTGATAACCCTTGATGCTCTCATGGCCCTATTTTTCACTCTGAAGATTCAGTCTGAGTTTTCTGGACCATAACTGATTTTTCCAAGTCTAACTAGTACCTCCCCAATGTTATATAGAAATACATATAGTAAGAACATATTTTATTTTAACTTTGATTGTATTGTTACCCTCCTTTCAAATGAGAGAACATGGGGGAGATGGCACAGCATTGCCCACGTAGTCCTGCCATGATCCTTTGTTAAGCAATCCAGCATGCCAAAGAAAGAGCAGGAGGAGACTGTGTTTTATAGAAATTTTAACCCAGGCATCCCTACTGAAGTCTTCAGGCTGTTGATCAGGGTTGGAAACCTGTTGCTCTACATTGCTCTTGGCTTTTACACTTCTCCTCCAGGCCATGTCTGGATCACATTAATTGGTTTAGTTAGTGTTCTGTTGTGCTCTTTGTTGGTTATTTTTTTAAAATCGGGCTACTTTCATTTAAAATGTCTCATTCAGATTTAGTAATGGAGGTATCAGCAGTCAGATTTAAATATCTTGGCCATAATGTTCATACTGCACTAAAATATTGAATCTGTTCTCACTAACAAGGCAGTTTTTCACACATTAAAGGAATATGTCGAATGTTGGATCTGTTATATTCTTGAAGTGTTGGATCTCTCCCCTACTCAGAGCAGCAGTCCTCATCATATATTGCAATTCAACAGTAAAATATTGAAACACTATTGAATCACATGGATTCTTCCCCTGCTTCAGTCCTATAAAACACAAGAAACAAAGCTCAATTGGCCCCTTGAGCCTGAGACAATAATTCATCAGTGCTGTTAAAAGAGAATGTGTCTTAAAGTGCTAACATAATTTTTTAGCTTTATGTCCTCCACAAATAACCAGGGGGAACAACGACACCTACCACCACCCAAAATAAGTGTATATAACATGCACTGCCTATTCCTTCCCTGTATCTTTTCAGGTTTAGTGTATGGCATTGTCTGTATCTCTGCTGGGAGCTTGTGTAAAACTGATATTCTTATTAGGTTTCTGTAAACTCTGTTTATGCAGGCTCCTGGACCTGTACAGGAGGCATTTAATTCACTGATAAATACCTCAGCTCTTTTCTGGTGAAATGACAGAATTCCATGCTTCAGTAAAACTGAGGTAATAGCATACATCTTGACTAAAAAGTGAAATAGTACTTTAAGATCCTACATAGAAAAAAACCCACTTAAATAAAATAGAATTTCTAGTGAAATAGTAGACAATGACGTGCCAGAAGTATCTTTTAAAAGCAACATTACTGGGTGGTGAGACTTTAGTTTTTAGAGTTAAGAGTACTGAGTTGCATGTGTATATTGATGCAGTTTTCAAAGTCACTATATAGTGCATCAGCTCCTGTATGGAAAGAGGATGTTGCAGAAATAATTATGACATGATGTGATAACCCCTTCTTTAAAAAAAAAAAAAAAAGAAAGGGAAAAAGCAAAGCAGAACAATACTGCAGTGTTCTGGCCATCAGGAAACCACCACAATGCTCCCACCTTTTTCCTGTGACTTACCCAGAGTTCCTTCCAGGCGACACAGATAACTGATAGTGCTGTGGACTGGTCCTGTGCCAAATGAAAATAGAGTAATTTTTTGCTTAAATTTATATCTGATTAAAAAGGAATCTTAACAACAATATTTCCACTCAGCTTTACAGCTCTTCTAGGTAAAATACTTTGTTACTTTAAACACTGCATCGTTTCCTAGTGGAAGTGTTACCTCAGCAGAGGACAAGCACAATAAATTGCTTTATTTTTTAAATTCATATCCCATAAAATAACTGTGCTTGAATAAGAAAGTTGTTCATCTCTGTACTTACTGAAAAAAAACAACCCTTTGGTGTTACATTTTATGATTCTCTGGGACATGAGTATTCCTGAAACAGCGATATTTACCAATAATGCCTTCCAAAGTGTACGTGACTGAGGGAAACCATCTCATCTCGCAGTATTTGAAACACAGATGTAGTCCTCTACATGTGAACATTTGGGGTTGTGTGTGTGCCTTTATGGGCACCCCTGTGCTCTCTGTGCATCTGTGGCTGTGTGTTTTCATGTGCCCCTCTGTGGTGTGGGCAGGTGGAACGGGGCTGCAGCAGCACAGGGGTTTTAGTCTTAGAGGTCCTTCATGTCTTTCCTAAAATAAGGGCACTGCTTTATCTGCTCAGTAGGTAAAAATTAAGGTAAAATCCCCCATCGGTGCAGGGCTCTGTCTCCACGGAGCACAGCATGGATTAGGAGTTGGCTGCAGCATCAGGCTGCAAACAAACTCTTGGCCTCCTGCTTGCTGGGTGAGAAGAGGCCCCTCTGGTGTGGGTGAGTGGTGGTGGGGCCATGGGGACTCACTGTGTCTCCCACCAGTACACATCCACAGTCATCTCATGGTCTCCCTACAGGTAGGGAACTCTTTGTAGTCCCTTCTTTTTAGCTCTGCTCACTCACTTAATTTCCTTAGGCATTTTGCAGGGTTATTTATGCTTCAGCCTGTACTTAGTAGCCAAGTTATTTTTTTTCTGACTGGCTACTAATGAAGAATAAGTCAATTTATCCTCATCAGTTAAATTACAAATACAGAGAAAACAGAGTAAAAATGTCACCACATGGAGATGACTTTGCTTTTTTCCATTCCCTAAATCCTGGTTTATGTAAATGGAGATAAATATTTATAAAAAATGCTGGGCACAGTAACTCTCTTTTTTAAACTATTTGGATTAACTTGTGAGATGTAACTATTGATAACACAGTTTGGTACCTTTGTAAATAGATTTACTCTGTACAAATATGTCTTCACTAGGTTTTAAAACAAATGTTGCATTTTATTTGAGCTATGTAAGAAAGGAACTTGTGAACCACCAAAAAGACAAAAGTTTTTAGAAGAAGGTTAATTTTCATAGTATATATTGTGATTAAAAAAAAAAATCAAATGCCTTACTTAGAGGCCAGAAGTTTAGTGGCCCCAGACCAAATGGGATTAAAGGGGGCAGAGAGGAGGGCCTTCCACGGACTGTGTGGAGGTCTTCTGGGCACCCAAAACATGTGCAGGATGCAAACGGGTGTCAATGTGGGTGTGCCTGTTCCCCCCACCTCTCGGTAAGTGGAGCTGTGGAGAATGAGGCAGCTGATGGGCTCAGTCAAAGCCTTTCTCAGAGGGCCTCATCGTGCTCCTGTTGGAATTGATGCAGGGGCTTCCCTGCATTTCAAAGGAACAGGGTTAAACCCTCTGTCACATGCCCTGGAGGCTGTACTCTGCAGTGACCACCTGCTGCCATCCCAACCACACAGTTACTACCTGCTGCAGTAAGTGTGTAAGACAGAAGAGTTTGTATTTTTTTTTCCTAAAGAATACAGTGAGAGATTTTAGCATTTTATGATGTTTTTTAATAATTAATTGTCAAATACACAACAAAAATAGATGGAGCATTAAAGCAAATTTCCAAGCCATTGAAGTAAAGAGCTGCAAATAGAAGCAACAACGCCTGTATTCTACCTTCAGCTATCAGTATAAAACTCATCAAAGTAAACCAGTTTTATTTAGACATCTGGAAAATGTACTTTGACAAACATCCACTTGATGACTGTCAGTGTCTTATAAAGAGACTTTGATATCAAAGATCCTCAGAAACTGTCAGAATAAATTGTATTTTTTTATGACAGAAAGATGTTTCCTAGCCATGATTTGTATTGTCTGGGTGGTATGTTTTTAGTACCTTAATACAAAGGATTATTTTTACAAATGTTTTTGTATCTACTTCTGCAAAATAACGTGACATTAAGAAGGTATTTTCAGAAGTTAAGCAAACTAGAAAAGCAGAATCTGTATTCTTGCTCCCTCCAGCACTCTTAATTGCTCCATCCCCGAGGTTAATGGATAGCAACTTTAGGACTTTGTATTTTTGATAGACTCACAGAGTTTAGGTAATCTGTCAAAACCTCTTTTCAAGCAGATGGAGAGAATACGCTAATCCTGTACCTTGAATGATACTGTTTCCTTGCATTTCTGCTGCTGAAATATATAGGAACAAGGCAAAATACAGTTGATTCTGTTAGATCTTTTAGCCTTTCCACAAATGGCTTTTCATCAGTCATATCCAGCGTACCTCACCTTAGATACAAAGAAGATAATTAGTCCCTGAACTGTTTGAGGCTGTAGGTACAACTGCAGATCTCCAAAACCATTATTTTCCTCTTGGCTGTTTTTAAAATTTTGTTAAATCCAGAAAGGAGGGGTTGCCTTGCAGTGTTACTGAAGAAGCTGAATACATTAAAATAGGAAGATGAGAGGAATGCCTTGTGGGGACTTCTTGTAAACATGCAGCATGATTGCTTTTTATTGGAGGAGGCATTTCTGCGATGTTCCGTGCAGTGCTGTCGTGCCATAGATGTGTTGAAAATGGTATGAAAGCCTTAACTATTTAATTCTCATAATCCATCTGCGAGCATTAAGTGATTAGTTGCAGTTTTTCCCATGTAGAAGCTGGTCCTGGTACTTGCATAAGCCTGCTCTGCAAGGCCCTGCCGGAGGTGGCAATGCCCATGCTTGGTCCTGGGTAAGCAGAAAACTCTGCAAGAAGTGAGCGGTTTGGACTGGTTGGAGGGATAGAGGTGTTGTGGCCTGATGAATACAAGGGTGCTCATGCTGCTTGATTTTAAGCACCAAGTTTAGGTATAGTTCCCTCTTTTGTCAATAGGGAACAGAGTCTCCTCACATAGTTGGATCAGAACAAGAGACAAATTACATTTAGGTTTATATACACATCTCTAGGCTCTCCTTTTCAACCTCACTTGGATAGTCTGGTATTTGTGCAAATGTAGGTTTCTGCATGTGTCCTTTTCTGATAGCAGAGAGATGCTGTGGTGTATGTCAGCATCCCTGGCTTGGGAGAGTGCTTTGTTTGCAGAAGAACATTTTATAGGCAGATAAAAGAAATTGAAGAATCTTAAAACAGTTTGTTTTAGGAAAGCAGGCTGCCTTGGTGGATATCCTGTATGGAGTCAGGAAGGTGTGGGAGGGGACAGGAGATACTGTGCTTGCAGTGGCTGTAGATCTAGAAATCGATAACAAAGGGACAGGGGGGAAGTTAGCGGCTCTCTCGCTCTTTCACACATAGCCTATTTTTGTCTAACAAATATCAATCTGTCAGTATTACAAAGCTGTCCTGTTAAGGAAGTACCCTATTTTCAAGTTTTTGTTTGCTACAGAGTTTCAGAAAGTTCGGCCAACTTTATCTCAAAATCAAGTGACCAAATTATTTCATTATTTACCTTCAGGATGCCTAAAGAAGGATTCAGTTCACTTCTAAAACACTGCACTATTTCAGAGCGATTACTTGTGATACAGGTAATTACATGACACAGTTCCCTTGTCTAAGGATGGCTGTTCAGGGAATCATAGGTATCAGCCTACTGGGACACAACTAGCATTGGCTGCAGCCTGGACATTGGACTAGGCGAGTTAGGAGGCTATTTTTACCTTTCAAAATATGTTCTTCTTAGATAGTTTTAAAAGTATCCTTCCACGTTTTGGGTCAACCTTGGATGGTGCTCCAGGAGAACCAACTTCAACTCTCAGCCTGAACCGAAGGGCAGCTGGAGTTTGCTTTTTCCTGGAGGCTAAAAGGTTGTCTCTGCTGTTACTTAGTGTATATGAATTTTCACAGGTGTGCACAATGCTTACTCTAGAATTGCTTGAGGAAATGAAAAGGAGTCATCAGTAACTTCAATTTTAACTGGAATGAGGAAAAGCTCATTTAGAAAGGGGCTAGAGAATCACTGGAAATAAGTGTGTGCTGCTAAACTTTGTCCTGCAAGGCACAACTACGAGCTATTTTGAATAGGTTGGAAAGTTTTTAAAGCTGTAGGTAAGGTTCCACAAAAATAGCTTGTATCTTTGTGATAGTTATGTCCTGGATTTTATTCTCCAGTTTCTTTCCATGACCATAAGTGTTAGAGCTCACCACCTTGGGTTACTTTCCTCGGCCTAAGGATAGTGTTCTTCCTCCCACCTGCACATGTCTTTCTTGAAGGAAGTGGCCTCCTCTGCTGGTCATTTTACTTTTTTCTTCAAATGTGAGAGATGAGAACTAGGATCCCGATTTTTTTTGTTTTGTCCCCAGAAATGCTCTTCAGTTTGTTTTGGCAAATGGTGTCTGAGAAAGGATCCATGAGAGCGATTGCTACTGTTCTGTTTGCTTCCTCCAACTCATTTCTAGCACCACCCCAAAGTCACCTTCTCTCCCTGCTTTTCCTCATCTTGACTATTCCCCCTCAGGTTGACTTTGGGTGGTATTTTGTTGCCCATTCATATCTTTTTGTGATCCTTTCAGTTATGATTTTTTTATCCATCAACTCGCTGCTTTTCAAAGCCGCACCAAGAAACGGCAGTAGTTTGGACCTACACTCACTTGGCGAGAGATTTAAATCTTCAACCTTCTAACTGCAAATTGTCAGCCAATTCTCACCTTCCTTTTCCTCTGTATGAACAGTCTGTGTCTTTCCAAATTCCCAGTTTGGGATACTCTTTTCCCCCTCCCCTTCTGTTTAATTCCTAGGAGGCAGGCTGAATTAAGCAGAATAAAATGCTGGCTCCCCTGCATGCTCTTTGCTACAGAGCAGTGCCCACACTTTTGTCTCTGTGACTCATAACATACAAAATTAGTGCCTGCAAAGCTCAAAGAGCAGTGAAAAGCTCCAGTTCCCCAGAAACACTGTTAGCAGGCGTAAGCCACTGCTGTCACTGGAGATGGGGACTTTCTTCTTTGGGCTCATCCCTGTTGCCCACCCTGCCTGCCTTTCCTTGTGCTGGAAGAAGTATTTGTGTATCTTGTCAGATCAGGGAAAGATTTCAAGTAAAGCAACTGGGGAAAATAGAAGGCCAATTTGATTTTTTTGTGTCAAATGCAAAGATTTTAGTTGATTTCCTCCTTCTTTTCAAGGAATTTCCATTAATTGTTTTTCATATTTATTTTCATTAATTCTGTGATGATAGAAAATGCTTAAATGCCATGTTCAATGCCAGAGAAGATGTGAAAATTTTGCATTATAAAACCATCCAGGCTTTCCTGTGGTAGCCAGAGACCTGCCAAAACATGGAGATTGCCTAGGAATTTCCCAGATCTCCAATGAAATCTCACATTAGCTATAAATTTGTAAAAAGAGAAGAATTTTTTTTTTAATCTTATACCACACCATTTAAGAAACAAAAGTTACTATCCCACATAAGGATTCCCAGTTGGAAACTATTTCAGTCTTAAGTGGAAGATGAGAAACTCGACATTCTCAGAGCATTATATCAGCAACTGTAGCTAACAATGTAGTTTTACAAATTTTTTCAATCAGAGAATAAAAGTTACCATGGTTGCTTACATCTAAATCTAAACTAGTCTGCTTGTTTGAGTAAACTTTCCAAACTGTTAATCCTTTTTAATAATTCTGATATGGATTTGTTCATTAAGTGTTTGGTATGCAGAAAACTGAAGCATTACAGTTGGTAGTACTGAAAATATTTAGGAGTCCAAAGAGTTAAATGTTCAGGTTTTGATTGAGCAACATGGATACATATGCATGTATGTAGATATATGTATATATGCGTATGTATACTCTTTCATAAATATAGCTAAAATATGTTTTTCTGCTAGATAAAAAAAATAACAGTAGAGCAGAGTGTAAGTAGTCTGTAATAATCTAAAATAAAACATCCAAGCAGGCTGAGGTGACCATATTTCATTCAAAGCCGCATAATTCTGCCCCTTTCAGAATTATGATGTAACAGAAATGTATATTTATCAGCACAGGTTTTTGAATTCAACCATATTTTTTAACATTTGAAGCACCATATAATATTCTCCTTTGTTTAGGGATGCTTGCCTAAAAATTTAGGTCTGCTCCTAAATGGAAATGCAAGAGCTAGTTATAGTTCAGTTGAATTTTAACAAGTGTATGGATGGCACGTTTCTGTGAAACAAAACTCAGTGTAACTTCCAGAGTACTTGCTCTGCCAAGAAGTGTGTAATTTCCCATGCTAACTGTTTCTAGTGGTAGAGATGGAAAAATATGCCGGAATTGGTCAGGCTAGGTAGTAGTATATTGAGCTCAATCCCACATAGCAGTGAGCATCTCCATCACTCCTTCATGGGAGACAGCCGGGAAGGAGGCAGAGAGATGCCCAATTTTCTTCTGTCCACTTACGACTGCAGATCCAGAGTAAATGGCTCACTCTAACCCCAGCTGGAGGTTATGCCCATTTAACTCTCTGCCTGCTCTCAAACCCCTTTCTGTGAAACCATTGCCTCTTATAAAAAGGGTGGCTTTTGGTTTTAACTGGAATCAGTTCACAGACACTGGGTTAGAAAGTGGCCAGGCAAACAGTGCATCCACCTGTAATGGCTGTGTGGTGTCTCTGCGGTGCCAAGTGGACAGAGAGGGGACTGGGGTAAAATGTGAAGGATTGAGGGAGGGATGAGTGGTAGTGCTAACTCAGGTCTGCTGCCAGCCAGGTTGTTTGGTCAATGACCTCTTAAGCTGCTGGTTCTTGTCCAGGTGGTCTCTCAGCAGCTGTGTCCTCTCGTAGTTGCAATGGCACACGTTGAACCCCTCTGTGGATCGATTTGGCTTGCTAAAGAAACAGAAAGCTGCCACAGATAAACCAACAAGCAAATCCCCCCAGTGTTTTGCCAGGTGAATGACCTGACGTGGCCCACAGAGGAGTCAGATGAGCTCTAACACGGGAGTTGGAGGGCCTATGGAGCTGGAAGAGGATGAGGTAGGAAGGGAAGGAGGATGAGAGGCTGCTCATTTTGACACAAGAAGCTGTTGGACAGGCTCAGCAGCACTGCTTAACCATACTCTCAAAATGGGATTTGCAGCAGCCAGAAAATTGTGTGGGGAGCCCACCAGCCTAGCCATCAGGTAATGCAGGAGACAAACCAGGAGCTGCAAATCCTGGCTTTGCACTGGTCAGCAGGGAAAGACTTACTTCAGTTTGGGACTGTCAGTTGGACTGCTTTCTGCAGCAGTCATGTACCCCTTTCTGACCCAAATTTACTCTTTGCATAAGGTGCTTGTGACGAAGAGGCTCCTCAGCTGTCTTGCTTATGGTGGCCAAATGGGCACAGAGAGCCACATCCATGCTCACTGGGTAGAATGGGGTTGGAGAAGGGACTTGAGACCATAGGTTAGGGAATAAGGGTGCACCTGGAAGCAGGGAAATCTGGGATGCAGCCCTGCTTCCAGCACACTGGCCACAGCTCTGATTATGTGCAGAAGAAGAGACTTCTGCAAACATGAGGGATAGGATTCACCAGGCCAAATGCGGATGGCTACCTCTGAGACACATTTCTTGACTCCATTTGTAATCACTGGAGAGAAACATGTTTGCTCAGGAAACAATTTATCTCCTATCAGTGTGAACATTTAAAACAGATCAGATGAATTGCAGCCTCAGAGCACCTCTTTCCACCAACTGCAAGGAATTTAGAGAAGCAGCTCATATGTAGATGGCTGCATTGAAGAAGCCTGGTTGAGAGAAACCTTACAAAAGGTAACTGAGGATTTCAGGGGTATTCTGAAAACAACATTTTACAGTTCTATTGCCTGAATTTTCCTTTTGGGATCTAAGTCTTTTGATGGATCTGGATCATGTTACCTTATAGGATAGGTATCTTTTTTTTCAAGAATGTAATGATTTTCATGTCCAAAAGTGCACTTCGTGTTGCACATTCTGATGGAATTTATAGCAAAAAGCCTAGCACGGAGGAGACATAAAATGTCAGAGAATAATCATTTACCGACTTAAACAGTGAACAGAATTCGGTTTGTGCAACTCTTTGTCAACCTGACCCTTTTTCATATCATTAAGATGCATACACTATTTAGATTGGAAAAAAAAAAGGTATGTTGAACAATAGTCTGGTAGCCACAGAGCTGGGAAAATGTTTGCAATGTTTATCAAGTAATTTCCTTCAAAATACTCCAGCCTGACCCTGCCAATTACAGAACCGATTTTCTTTCCAGGCTGAGAAGGTAATGGCTGACCATAGTACACAAGCGTTTCCACCAACAGAAAGGTGGCAATAGCACACCAGGAGCAAGTTCTTCCCCTCCAAGCTGGTATGTTACTGCATACTGGGTCATATACAGGTGTGTGCAGAGCGAAAAAAACCAACCCGGAAGTAAAGAGAGGAAGAATAATTCCCTGCTATCCAAAGAGCTTGGCTATATCTCTAAAAGTAAAGGTGTAGTGAAGAGAAACTATTGTGCCGTTTCCTTAAATAGTATCTGAATTTAATTCTGGTTTTATTTGCTCAGTATAGACCTCAAAGTGAGCTTGGAAAAAAAAGTAACATTGCTGCTCGTAGCACAGCTCTGTTCCCCTTATCTGGCTGTGCTGCTGTGCCCTTCCTGTATGGAAGCCACCAAATTTCAAACTAAAATAAGTCTCACGATACTCATTTTTCTAAAATTTGTGAAGTGATGTGACTCTTGGAAGTCTGCAAAGGTTTCTTTTCACTGGAATGGATCTAATAAATGTTAATTCATCTGCAGAAAGAAAGAAAGATTTCACTCTGTTAAAAACTTACCCATATCCATATAACAGGTGTAGTCATGATCCAAAAGGGTTGGTGTCAGGGATTGTGGTGTATGACCAAGGTCTACACAGGGCCAAACAGGACTGGCAAGTACAGACCCCTCCCTCCACCACAGATTACCCACAGGCAATGACATCTTCTGTGATACGCGGTGGCATTGCTGCGATGTATTCCTATCAGTGTCATTCTCAAATGCAGAACTTGGGTCTACAATCAAGGTTTTTATTTTTCATTGAAACAGTAATAGCTCAGTAAAAATGGGCTGGGAGTTTTAAGAAAGACAGATACCAGTTATCACAAGCATCTGAATAAAATGAATTCATGAACAACTAATCAAATTTCAGTATTCTATACTTATATATCATAGTGTCAGGGACTTCAGTCCCCTTCAATCATATGACAGTTGCTTTATAGTGACTGCAGTACTAATCAAAATGAAGCAACAGGTGAAAAACATAGTAATTTAATTAATAAGTCACAGTTTTGGGAAAGAATAACAGAAAAGTTATGTTTGTTATTGGAAGTTGCTCCTGCATAGGAGCTTTGTTTTTGTTTTATCTATTTTTTTTATTCTCTAAGCTTCACACAGTGGTTTGATTCTGATTTAGTTAATGTTCAGCCTATTCAGAAGGGTAAAATTACTGGGGTGAGCTTTATTGCTGTGATGGAGGTCTGGAGAAATTTAAATTGAGAAGTATTCTAATGCATCTCTGTAGAATATTATCTATCTGACTCACTTCTGAATGGTTTGCTACCATGTGCAGAACATGGCACATAAGTGGCTTTTGGGGCTCAATGCATTTATGCAAGTGTTTTTCCTTGCCGTCTCCTAACACAACAAAAAGACACTTGAAGCCTCTTCTTGGGGCTTGTTTTTATTGCTAACTTCAATATAAAGAGACTAAAGTCCACCACAATGTGCTTGTAGGCTTTTTTTTCCTCAAATGTAGACACTGTGATGATTTTCAATGAAAAATGATGTTGCTGAAGAATTGTTAAAGTGAAGGTTTGTAAAAATCTATTGTTGAAGATAGAGCCAAGATTAAATTAAACAAAATTATTTTTCCGACTTGTTGTAGATAGAAATTGTTTATAAGCTTATATTAGCCAGTCAGGGAACATAAACTTTATCCTGTGCTTTAGCCAGCCAGTTCTACAGTGCAAATTTTAAACTGCATCTAATGAATTATCTAAGAAATATGCTTTGTGAACAGTTGCAAACATTATATGCTGAGATGTGTTCTATACGCTGTTCATTGAGCAACTCTGAAGAGAAATAGTAATACTACTACTACTACTAATAATAATAGGAGCCTATTTGCGGACAGTGCAAGCAGGAGAAATGGCTAAATGCTTCAGTAAAATTATTCCTTATTTGCCTTGTCATACTATGCGGTAACAGTTAATAATATAATGCATTTTTAGTAATGGGTTGGGTTGGGGTTTTTTCTACAGTACTTCGTCTGGCCAGATTATTCTCTTCCATTAGCCCTTTCTCAGCGGTTTATTTGTTTGCGAAGTCCATCCAATGATCGTAGGCTGAATTCAAACTCAGCTTTCCCACTGTTCCAAATGATGAAATAATGTCTTTTTGTGGACGCTTTTCTAGCAGATCTGCTTGTTGGAGGGTCTTGTTGCTATTTTACTGAAATTCTTCCTGGAGTCTTGGTAATAGCTGTGCTGAGTATCAGAGCTGGAGATGGATATGGATCTCCTTTACACATTTTTCAGAGAATTTCTAACCCCATTTTCTGACCTTTAATACTATAAGATACTTTAACAAATATTATGATTGAGCCTTTCAAACAATCAGACTTAGAATAGCATTAAGTCAGTTTAAAATTACATCAGTTTTGTTGTTCAAATATGAGACTTTGTATCTCACTAAGCTTTCCTATTTGTATTTAGCTCATCTATTACTTTCTGCAGAGAAAAGTATTTAAGCTTGTAGAAAACTGTGTCTTCTCTTAGCTGTTTATAACAAGCTGATTAATGTAATACAGTGTAATGTAATATTACAAATAATGTGGTATTCAGGTTTTTTTTAACTAAATCAGTTCATGTGAGACTTTATAAAAATGCTAAAGACACAAAGGATGTTCAGAAACATCCATCTAAAAGCAGAAGAACATTGTGCATTAGAGTGAAGCAAGAGGAATTTTAGTGTATGCAATGGATATTGCCACTTGCATAACAATTCACCTCCCTCTGTTGCTACTGAATATTCATATTCCCATAGTAGGCCTCTTTCTATTTACTGTTCTGCTGAAGTGCGAGATGGCATCCAAGCCCTCTAGCGTTTTATCGGAGTAGACATGTCGTTTGCAATGTTATTCTAAGCCTTCCTAAATAGAACAAGCTGAGGTGAACAATACTCTTGTATACCTCTCCTAAAACTCCTTAAAATGTAAATGTAATGTGATATTGACTCCTGTATAACTTCCTCATTTTGTAAAATCACTTATACTGGCTTGGCTTAGAATAGGAAGTGAAGGTGGGGAGAAACGAGCGTGAGTGTTTCCCCAGACCCTGAGCAGAGCATATTTGTAGTCCAGAAAGCAAACTCCAAGAATCACCTGCAGTAGAAGAAATAGTTTCTGGTATAATAGCATGCGGGGGAGAACTATTACACAGAAAACAAATTGTGTAAGTTATAGGTGATTCCATTCAAGGGGTCTATTTACTGTATGGCTGGAGTACAAACTTTTCAGCAGTCATCACTGCCTGCCTGTAGCACAGCCTGTATTAAAAAAAAAAGTATAAAAAAAAGAAGGATGGGAGGAGGAGAGGTGAGTGTACCTATGAACTGTAGCCTGCTTATGGAATAAGTAATTAGTGTGATTCCTGGCAGCCTTCCCTGCTCTGGCTACCCATGGCCCTTCCCTTGCTCCTTGCACCGTCCTTCCTACCTGTGCTCCCCCTCAGGCCTTTTCTTCAGCTCTTACTGCACTTTTCATGTGCTGCATTCTTCGCTGTTCAGCGCTGGAGCTGCTCACACCACCCACTCTGGCAGCCACATCTTTTCGAGGAAAGCAGCCCTCACCCCCTGCTCCAACAGCCCCCTTTCCCAGGGGTATTGGTTCTTTGCCTCCCTTTCCTCCCTCCCCTGCTGCCTTCCCACTCCAGCAGCTCATTACCTCGGCACATTAAGTAACACTCAGGAGTTGCATGCAAATTTTAGCACAATTTATTTACAGCTGCATTGGTGATGTTTTGCTAAGGGAGTCTCTCCAGAGCAGTCTGGACCCAAACTGGGACAGCACTAGGTTCTCTACCTGGCTTTGAGGGGGCTGTCCTCTCTCTGGGATGGAGGGGCTGCTTTCTGAGCAATTTGGGGTGCAGGTGAGTTTCATGCAGAATCTGAACTCTGGACTCTCCAGGTTAGACCCAGACGTGAGGCACAACCTCAGGTGCCACGTTTGAAAACAGATGCAAATGACTACTGTCTTGAAAGGGATTCAAACCCAGCAGCATAGCCGCCCTTATCAGCTAGCTTGCTCTCATACAGTTAGCTTCTACAATGTTTATGTGCAAACAGTGCTTTAAAGTGATCAGGTAGCGTAATTAAGCAAAACTGTACTTCAGAAGCACTGAGTTTCCTCTTCATCTTGGCGGGAAAAGAGGAAACATCCATCAGGCCTCACACTTCAGCACGCCAGAGTTGTGCGACTCCTGTTGCTGCTCTTCAGTGCCTCTCTAATCAAGGTGCTTCTTTCCTGATCACAGTTAATGCTTTGGCAAACCCTCAGCAGCCTTCAGTGCACTGCAAAGACTGGGAATGCAAACATGGAAAGAACAACCTGTTGTTCCGATGGGTTGTTGTGTGCTGTGCTGACAGCATACCTGCAGGAGCAGGGCTGCTGAACACACAAAATCAGAGACAGGTGCTGGAAAGTTCATTTTTTAACAGTGCTGGGAAGGGCTGAGCCTTCGATGTGCTTGAGCAGGAGCTGCTCAGTCCCTGGCAGCAGCTCTGCAGCTGGGGGGCTGCCAGCCCGGCTTCGTGATGCAGCCCTGCAAACTGCTGACGGCTTCTCTGGACGCCTGCATACAGACCCCACTAGGCAGGGTAACAAAACTGCTCGGCTGCTTTTATCCACTGTCCTTATTATATATTAATATCCCCAAATACACGGAGGCGGAGGTTTTGTTCTCAGATTACAAGGTGATTTTTGTGCGCCATCTGTATTGTCTAGAAATAGGCCGTCAGCATGCTCTGGCCGCAGCCTGCCATTACAGGTAGACCATATTTATTCAGGTAGTTATCCAGTGCCTGCCCTCTAATGAAAACCTAATGGGCAGGGGGCAACAGCAGCAAATGGGAACAGCGTGTCTGATTTCAGTTGGATTGCTTTGGCTTTTGGGTATTGCAACTGTGGTCCTGTTGGGTGGTCTTTTTGCTAGTGGTGTTGTCATACAGGGTTTAAAGGACTGATTTTATTTAGCTAGTGTTGTTATCAATAAAGATAATTTTAATAATTTTCTTTCTATAATATTTTAGTTTTTCAGCGTGACAAGGTTATATTTACTATTTGATTTTATTGCAGTCTCTGTTAATCTGATTTTTATTACTTTATTGCAGTATTCAGCAGCCACTGTATTTCATAAATATAAATTACTTAAAACTTGAAACACTTGAGTGGGACATTGTAACTTGTCATTTTGCATTTTGGAAAACAGATTTTCATTATTTCATCAGGCAAACTTTAAGCTAAAATGCATCTGCTAGTAAATGAACAGAATTACTTACCTTGGCTGGGAGATCTAAAGTAATTTGAGAGAGCCAACTGCAGTGCTTGCTCTGTGCATCTTACACAGGCGATACTTTCATCAAAAAATAATGTTTCTTAGAGCCACCTTTTCATGGAGGTTTTCCTGTACCCTCAACACATCAGCTAATACAAGAACTCATTTTATGGACATATATGTATGTGTAGATACGGCATAGAGATGGGGTATATTTCAGATAGCACCAGCTGCCTCTGATGCAAAAGGAGGGGAATGCAATTACTTCTGTGGAAGTCTGTACATATTTGCCAGAATTTATAAATGTTTACAAGTAACTGGTCTTCACATAAGCAGGGCCCTCAGGGAGTGCTAGGCCCCCATCTGCTGGAGAGTTATGTCAATTCTGGTGATTTTTGGGTTATTTTCCCTGCATTTTTCACTAAGAATTATCATCACTTGGCTTTCTTATTTAAATGTTGATAGTGCCTGGAGAGGCAAAGGCCTGATTGTTCAGAGTACTCTACGTACATATGGTGAGAGACAGTTCCTCTCCCAACAAGTTTTCTGTCTAAATAAACAAGGTTAACAGGGCTGGAAAGACGCAGTAACTCCCCATTTCACAGAAGAACCACCAAAGAGCGAGAGGAGCCGAGCACTGAGCCCCAATCCTGACAGGCACCAAAACGCTTGCTCCTGGCAAGGGCAGAGGTTTTTGGAAAATATTTTCAAGTTGAAAACAGTTGGAAACATACTTCAAGAAAAATAAATATTGCAATCTGCTTGGATAGCTAAGGAGTGATGGCACAGAACTTGGCATCCCAGAGGTTGTGGGGATTAACAACTTTCAGCTACTTTTATGCCCTTCTGGGGGTATTCTGTGGCCTCCTGAGTAAGTTTGGTGGCTTAATTTGCAGCTCTTTCATGTTGCAGTGCTGCATAGAGCTGTGCCCTGGGCTGGAGTCTCTCAGCTGTATTTAGACAGCAACACCCTTGATGTGACTGAATTCAGACTGTGAACCGATCCCTTCCTCAGTGGTTTTGAAGAGCCAGAGTAGGTAGCTGAGATGCCTGCCTCGGTGTTTGCAGGGAAGGCTTCCTTGAGGAGCTCCTTGCATGGCTGGCAGCGAAACAAATGGGGACTCTTTCTAGGATACAGCTTGTTTTCTGTGCACTGTTGATTGGAATGTAGGAGGATGACATAGTAGAACGTAACAAAGACATACAGAAGAGCCAGGCTTGTACAGAAATTCCCTCCTTTGCCCCATCTTGCCTCCAGCGTGGCCACTGCAGAAAGCAGCACTTGGACCTGCCTCACAGCTCCTGCCAGCCACCCGTGGCAGCGTGTGGAGTAAGAGTAACTGCACACTTGAATTTCACAAACTACTTTAAGGGCATCTCTAATTCTGAATGCATTACAGGTTACTCGTATTTTTTTTTAAATGGGAAAATAAAAAAAAATATTGGGAAAAAATTACAGTTGAAATTGGAAATGTTTCGAACCCAACATTTGTGATCAGCAGGGAAGTATTTAAGGAGGTAAATCTTATATTATAATATCATTTTTCTCCTGAGTAAGAATAGGAGTGGATGAAGAGGCAAGGTCCCTGGTTCTTTAGAGGAAAAGCTCTTCTGTCCATTGGATACAGCATTCCCAGGAGAAAGCATCCAGGATTTTGGATTTTTTGGGAAATCTGCTGTTTCTCCTCTATGAGGTCTGAGAAATCCTTCACTGACTTGCCCAAAGAAACCAGCTTGATGCTGGTCTGAAGTTGTGCCAGTAAAGAGTACTTACACTTTATCACATGTAGTTTGAGGAAACCATCAGGGCTATAAATACAGCTGCTGGTTATAACATTGGACTGATTTGCAGGGGAAATGCATCGTATTTAGGTAGAATCCCATTTATTGCTACAAACTAAATTTTAAAGTGACTGGATTCACCTGCTTTCATTCTGTGGCCCACTGTGGTGTAGAAAGGATCAAACATGCTCTATATTAAAAAAAGGAAAAAAGAGAGAGAAACTATACTCAAACTATAAAAAAGGTTTTTGGTTTCTTCAAAAGAAGAAAGGCAGTCTTGCCATAAGTTCGGTAAAGTGCATTTATAGTCCTCGTGCCTACAGATTTAGCTTGTAACGGAGAAATGTGCTATGTTTAAATACCCAGAAGGAGTCTGGGAGACAGATTTGTCCTGATCGCTTGTCATTTACCAAAATGGGTAGTGATAATTGGACACAGGAGACGCTTGCAGATCAACCTTTAGTGACAGTGCTGATAGTTACTGAAAACATAAAATTATATCTCATGATGGAGCTTCAGTGCCTTTTCTCTGATCAGCCTGGGCGATGTCCTCAGCAAACACCATATGCACCATTGCCAACTGCATTTTATCAAGATATTCTCAGTTCAACCCCTTTCCCGTTCTTTAAAATATTGTACATATGTGCATATTAAGATATAGAGAACATTAATGAAACTGGAGAAGTATAAGATAGAGATGGATAAACCCATCTTTCTGAGGTTGCCTTTGGCTTTGATGGAGTGCATCAGGTTTCTGGCCTGCAGTGCGTCAAGCATATTAATTACCTGCCAGGTTTAAACCTGTTTTCCAAACCTTGCTACCCTTGATCAGCAAAATACCACTAATCTTCACCTTTTAGCCACCCTTTTGGTGTTCTGTGCCGCTCTGGTGGAGTGGAACAAGATAAAGAAGAAAATAACATCTTCAAAGAGTGAAAAATCACAATTAACAGAGAAATCGGTTATCAAAAAGCCTCTCAATCTTTTTTAATTAGAAACTTTTCTTTTGCATTGCTTTTAGGTATCCCTTGCTGCAACTTACTTTTTTTTTAGTTTATGCTTTTTAAAATGTTATTCTCTTCTGTAGGGCACTATACACAACTGTGATACAATGATAGAAATCTCAGGAAAAGGTTACATATAATTCTGACTTCTCCAACCACACTTCTGCCCATTGAGTAACTTATAACTGGGGATTTTTTACTGTTTTTCATGTGCTTAGATGCAGGATACTTACCTCCTTGTCCTGTACTGCCTTTTCTGCACTTTTAACTAGTCCCTTTCCTGCTTCTCACATATGATACACAACACTGCCTGTAATGGATGCCTAAATTGCTTGGCTGTAATGTTTGGCTGTCTAAGGAGCTGCTGAAAATGATATTCAGATGAAGCTAAATTGCCAGCTAAATATTGAATTGAGCAGTAGATGATGAAGTCCCATGTGGTATTTTATTATTAATCTCATCAGGAGGTTGTAAGGAACAATACCAATAATTAGTCAGCCTTCTAACCCCGCCAAACAGACCTATTAGTTATATTACCCTTCATGGTGTATTTTATTAATAACTTCCTGTTGTCCTCGTCATATATTATGATGTGAGAAGAGTTGCTGGATCTTATTGAAGAGATTCTATGAACTAAATAATACAATTTGACTGAACAGGTTAAATTTTTATTTATTCAGATTTAAACCAGTGCTCTGTAGGTTAGTGCGTGTGGTATGAAAGGTAGCGTTTTGTTTCTGAATGAGACCTTGGATTAATGGATGCTGGAAAGATGCAAGAACTTGCTTTGCTGCCCTTCTGCTTATGTTGTTAACCTAGATAGAAGACAGTCTGGCTCTATGTTATATTCATATCCACTGCTTCTAAGACAGGTGACCTGAATGTAGCAAAAAGATAATTTTATAGTATAATGGTAAGAACTTGTAAGGGTAAGAAATGAGGCCAGTAGCTAGCCTATAACAAAGGGTTTTTTTTGAGGAAAGCACCCCTGTACAGACGAGCTGTTAAGATCTGTTAAAGTAAATGGGATTTAGACATATACTTAAAGTTAAACACATACCTCAGTGTTGTTGATAATCAGGATCAGAAAGTTTGTTGAAGTTTGTAACTGAGTCGAGCAAAAATGTTTGAGTTTGCTTCCCTTGACTTGTTATGACTTCAGCAAATTATGTGCTGCAGTCGCATCATTTTACTCCAAAGTTATTGGGAATAAAAGATCCAAGGGAGTTCAGTAACACAGACTGGCTCAAGTTCTCAAGAGAGAACAAGCACTAAATACATTTACAGGTTTACCTTTACAGCATTTTGACAAAAATGACTTAATTTAAACTTTGCTGCTATGTGCTCGAATGGTTTCTCTAAGCATGCATTCAGTGTATGTGTAAGTACCAGGTTGGCTCCATGCTTTGAACTGATAAATATTTATTCGGGAGTTGTTTTTTTCTCTGGTTATTAGGCTGATGACTGGCTAGTGTTGGTCAACTGTGAAGAGCAGTGCCATCTCAAGCACCCGTCCTTAAAGCAGACTAGACACTGAGACAGTCTGTTTTACCGCTGTCCCCTCAAACGCTCACCACAAATTGCCCTTTCAGGAATGCAGAGCAAACTGAAGGCAGTGGTTATCAGCAGTGCCTGGGCAAAAGCACTTTTTAAAGGGGCTTGCAAACGTTGCTGTAGAAACACACAAAGGCAATTATAGCTTCAGATAAAGGAAAAAAAAAAGGAGGTAATGTTGAATGTCCGGTACGATCTGTCAGGATTTAAACTTAGCGTTGAAATCCAATCCCTAGCTTTCCTCCTAGAGATTGGTTTTGATACGTAAGTAAAAGAGAAAACCCTGCTTTTGCTCTTAGGTATCTTCAGTTTTTAATTTATTCTTCTGTGACCCAAATGAATCCAACTCTGTTACGCTTAATGTTTTCAAACTTTTCAGGAGAAAGAAGTATAGTGAAGGCCAGTTTTCAAGCTTTAGGTCTTGCTTTCTTTTCTTGTGGGGTTGCATTTTTTTTAATGAAAGTATTTATGCCTGTGTGTCTAAGATGCTGACAGCCAGGCTAGTGGGTCTCTGAAGTATCTGGTACACATTCAAAAACATTGTAAACTGTATTTATTAGTCTGTGTAAGGTGCAAGGCTAATGGAATGAATTGATAATGCTCTGCATACACACGCTGTGTTTACCTAGTTCTGCATAAATATGAATGGAAATTTAAGTTATTGTTTATCTAATAATTAATTAACCAGCTATATTAGTTCTGGCTATTGATTTTGCACTGGCAGTAAATCTGATAAATCTTTTTACAACTATTTAATTGTTTATTTTTTTTGTTTGTAGATAATAAAATTAAAACTTATGTCTGAGAGATTCAGCTGCCAGGAATGAGCACACAGCAATACAAACCAAATAATAATTCCTTAATCCTGAAATTGATTGCAGACATCAAATCAGAGTCTGATCTATGTACTCACATGTATCCAAGTGTTGAATTCTTTAAAAGTTGAAAATTATAAATATCTAATAGTACAGGCAGTTGTCCGAATTTGGAGTAAGATGCCCACTTAGAGGTCCTAATGAGGAATAATCCAGGTGAAAGTTGGCAGCCACAATTGTTTGTCCTGCAAGTACTTTAAATTGAGTTAAAGATGCTTAAAGGTGTGTGGAACCACTGGAGGGTAGAGGGTGGGGACCTGAATGCTAAGACCCTGCGCAAGCTCCACTGCAGTTAGTAAATCAGAGTTTTGACGTATACTTCTGTGAGTAAGCATTGTTCCTGGGGGGCAAATGGTGAAGAAAAGCGTGTTTGGAGCAATGCTGGTTATGAATGATGTCCTGCTGCTCATTTAGGTCATGAACTGTTTGTCAATACTAACAATTAGTGGGCTAAAGATCCCATTGACCACATGACAAGGATCGATACACACAGGACTTGTTAGTTATTTACCACAGAGTGTATTAGAGCCTATAGATTCCCCATAAATCCTTTAAAGCTATCTTGCTATGATCCTTGCCACAACGTGCATTGACACATCAATAAATCCTTTTGACAAGGGCGATATGTGAAAATCAATGCCAGTTTATCAGCTATTTCCATGTAGTCTTTTCTACGAAGGTTTAAAGATCTTTTCCCAAAGCTGTGTAACTGAGATGTTGCAGGGACAGATCTTGTATCAAATAGTGGCCCTGTGTCATGGTTGCAAATCCAAAACATAGTCTCGTACTAGCTGTTATGAAGAAAATGATCTCTATCCCAGGCTACTATAAAGAAAAATTAGCTCTATCTCAGCTAAAAACCACACCTTGATGAATGCTATTCACTCAAAGAATTTTGTAAATCCCATACATAAAACCATTTCCGATGAGGTTCACTGTTTGGAAAGTGCTTTTCAAAGTGTTACTGAAACTATTTCTTCTTCATGAAAGAAAATCAACTTTCTGTGTGCACATAGAATGAGTTAGACTTTTTTTCTCAAAAAAAAAAGTTTCTTCTACTGATAAAAAATTGCTAGGTGGAAGCTGAAATTTTCCTGTGAAAGCTGAATGTATTGCATGTTGCAACTCAATGCAAATGTTTCCTGTAACGTTTTCTGCAGGTACTGACCTAAAGGAAGAAATAAGAAAGCTTTGGCATACCTTGCGATGAAATGAACGGATGCAAAAGAGAACTGTAACACTTGTGATGGGAGAGTCTGGTCTCTCAGTCTTCCCCTGCCCCACGCTGTACAACGTTTTACTGTAAAGATATTACTTAAAAGCTCCACTCTAAAATAGAAAATATTCTGTTGTGCGTATGATATTGTATTATACATTGCATTATCTGCCTTTCTTCCCTTCATTTTCCTCACCTCTCCTTCATTTCTCCTTTGTGTTGTTCCCTCTGATGAATCTCTAAATACTGATAAATGTAATGTATTAAATGGCAGTAAAATACAGGGGAAACTGTGTATTGTTTAACTACCTTGTTTATGATGATAAAGATATTTAGATGGCATCCCCTCCCCAGTTTAGATACATGATCTATCCTTAAAACTAATCAGTGAATTTTTCACTTTTCACAAAGGATTTGTTAAATACCTTCTCTCTGTATCTCACTCCCCTTTAAAGAGGAAAACTGTTTTCACTCAGAGCTGCTCTTTCCCATTAGAGTAGTCTGTATTTCTCAGTGCACAACTAGGATGGGCTTCTGGTATGTGCTGTAGGGACTGCAAGCTGAAAAGGGAGCAAAGCATGAAGAAAAGGGTGGAATAAAATCCACATAAACAACCGAAGAACAATGATCCTTGAATGAAAAACAAGGTAGAGTAGCCTCGGGCAGCAGATAACCCGAGCTCCAGCTGACCTTGGCAGCATGACAGGGTCTTTATATAAGGACAGAATCCTCCAGCAATTTCATCAGTTTTGCCCCAGTGTCAACCTTGCATCTATTGTTATTTTACTTCTTCTTTTTTCTTTTTTCCTTTTTTCTCCTCTGCTTGAATGTATTTATCACTCAAGTGTATTTATTATAGCTAATAGAAGGAAACTCTCTAAGTATGCTTGAGCTCTCACAAGTCTCTTGGACTCCAGAGGACGGATGAGATTCAGGACTGCTGTTGTTTTTGTTTCAAAACTCTCGAGGCTGGGATAATTAGATCCGAGTTCTGCACCAGTAGGGTTGAATTTTGTGCATAAGCGTGGTCTTGCTTTTCACTTTGGCATAGTTATAGAGTATATCCTTCACCCTTTCTGCTGTGAATGTGCAGTTAAACTAACGGCAGAGGATGGAGAGGCAGCCGTCCCAAGCAACGTCGGTTGGCAGCGACAAGACCTTAAGCATGAACAGATTTGTTGAGGCAGCTTTCCCAGCCTATTTGGTAAAGACAACCAATTCCGAGTCTTGTGTACTATGAGCTGATGGGGTCTATTAAATATCCTCACATAAAACACGCCAGGGGCCAGTGTGTGGGAAAGAAAGGAGTATTCATTTAGAGACCTAAATTCAAAACTGTCTCACCAGGCTCACTGCTGTCTCACCAAGGCTACTTGTTGGACTGTTTGCAAAGGATGCATGGATGCATCTTGCTTTCAAATAGTAAAGTCTGCATGAATTTTTTATCATACAATAATTTTGCCATTTCTTTGGCTATAACAAATGACCATGATGCATGCAACTCTGTCCAGCTGAGAGAGGATAACTGCTCAGTGGTGTTTTTGTGGGACCCCTATGTACCTGTGTTGTTGCATGAGAACTTGTAAAGGTGACAACATATCAACAAGAGTCAAACACTTGTGAACTAAGCTGTACACGATAAAAATGTGTTACCATGGTGTTTTGATGTTGAAGCAGTTTTAAATGTTAATATTGCTTAAGAGAGTGAATTGCAAGTTTTAATTGATGATTGCAAAAGGATCATTTCTACTACTTGAAGCATTTCGTGTATAACTTCATTTAAGACTGATCAGCTAATTTCCAATTTGTTTTTAAAAGAATTAGTCCTATAGCTTCGAAAAGCACACTTAAGCATACTGTTAATTTGCAATTCTGCTGAAAATAAAGGAGTCTTCTGGTCACGCAGTTAAAAATGAGACCGTTGTCATATGAATAGAGTCATAAATTATTGGATGGAGCGCTGTTTGCTGTTTTCAAAAGCAGAGAGAAATTTTGTCAGTCTTCTTCTGATTGTGCCCTTCTTGAGAGGAGCTGCAGTGGCAGAAATATGTGCAAAAAAAAACGCTTTAGGAAGTATTGCTGCATGACCATGAGATCTCTTCAGAAAGTGGTTATCCCTATAGTTGACAATTTGGGTTAGGAGCAAAGTTAGTAGTCTGAACAAACAAACAAATGGCAAGGAGCAAGACAGAGGATTTCAGTGGCAGGGATGTGTTTGGTAGTCAGGAAGATGGTTTTATTCCTGCCCTCCAATCTGACCTACTTCCTTTGCTTTAGTTGTTTCATTGTTTTATATGAACAGTGACGTAGCATGTGTGTTAAAAGAGTATCAGTGTTTTGGCAAGAAAAACAATATGGTTTTATATTTCAGTAGAAAGACTATATCAGCTGCTTTAAAGAGTTTGTAAATCAACTAGTAGAGATACCTGAAGTCTGGCAATGCTGCATAGATAGTTAACTGAATTAGAGATAAGGTGTAAAAGCATACAAGAGTCTGTTAGATAGGGAAGCAACATGCACATTTTGGTTTCTCCTGCATTTGTTGTGTGACAAAACCAAACCACTCATTTTCCAATTTGTGCCTTGCATGGTGGGGATGATGGAATGTTTTACTTCTTGCCAAGTATACGATGGTAATGTGCTAAAATACTCAAAGCTTTTTTTCTTCTAAAAATAATATTTCCTCAGCTTCTAGGATCATAACGAGAGCAGACTTTAACCAAAAGCCTTGCGGAAGCCTAGGCTGTGCCTAGTCTGCCCATTATATGTGTTTGTCCCTGGGAATTTCTGAATTCCTGGGATCCAGGCATCCCTTCCGTGTTCTGACTGAGACCAGGACCTGTGCTGGAGACAGGTTGGAAGAGGAAGGGCTTGCTTTTAAAGATGTCTCAGTGTGCATTTTGGCTGCTGTCCTCTCAGGAGTCCTAAAGAAATTTGGCAGGTGAAATGCAGCATTCATTTCCAAAGCTGCTTCCTTGTGTTTGAACAGCTCCGATGGCTGGTGCTGAGGAGGAACAGCTGCCAATCACTCCTAAACTCTTCCCAGACCATTTTTGGAGGAACTGATGTCATGATTCATCTTTGCATGAGGCAGTGCTCATGTTTCCCTGCTGGTTTATGCCTCGGCACAGGAGGAGGTTCTTTGTTTTCACTCCCCTTGTGCTTGCTCCTTGCAGTCCCATGCAGGGCTAAATACAATCTTGCCCATGGCAGAGATTTGGAATCCATGTGCTTGCTCTTCCACAGCTTTCAAGGCTTGCCAGCAATACTGTGGGAAGCCTGGAAAAAATTAAAGCGTTACTCTATCCTGAAACTTGTCTCTGCAAAAATCTGCTATTCTAGGCTCCCATGCTTATTGTTTCTCCATGAGTCCCTGTATGAAATTTGATCAGTTTAAAAAAGAGGACCAGAAAAGAAAAAACATAATAATAACAAAAATTATCTGCCCAGCAGCATCCTTCTGTGAGCGGCCAACTTGAATTCTTTCTCCTCAATCTGAGAAAAAAAGATTCTTCAAATGGGATTTAACGCTTGTGGCACACACCATTGGTGAAAGGAGTCAAACACAGCTGAGGATGGCTCTGCTGTGTTTGAGCTTGAAATTCTTTTCAGCTGAAAAAAACTGAAGCTACCTGACAGCAAATTCACTGTGCAAGGCTATTTTTGAAGGTTATTATATTGACTGGTTCATAAGGAAAACTGAGGACTGTAAACTGGGTTGGGAGATGGGGTTTCCTCTGCACAGTAGTTTCGTCACCTGTGCTCCAGCATCATTTATTCAGCCTGCAGAGTAACTTCTCATGTTTCAAATGCAAATCACAGACAAGTTCTCCACTGAGCCCTCTTATGGCAGCCCGTATCACCCCTGTGTTTAGTTCAACTGGAGTCAGCCCTTGGAAATGTGAATATTTTATCTCAATAAAATTCATTCAAGTTCATTGCAAACTTTCCTTTAGAAGCTTTATGTATACTCAGAGGAAAAGTACGTGGCACATAGCTTGCCTTTTCCTTTAGGCTAGTGGCAGAGAAGTTGTGCTGCGGGACTGCAAGGGTCCCTGTGCCATAAATAGCAGGGAGGTACATCACAGGTCCTGATGTGAAGGAGATCTGCAAGAATTCTGGATTAAAACCAGCATGCTTATTAATGGTCAGATCTTGTAAACTGCTGAGTAGCATTTCTCATTTCTGGAATCTGTTCTCTTTCTGTTTACATACAGAAAGTAAAAAAGTGAGCTCAATCAAGTTGTCTTTCTGTGTGAAAATAGAGCTCTTCTGGCCTACAGAGCCATAAAGAAGACACTTGAACTGCTGCTCTCCAGGGAGCTGAGAGCTTGTCCATTGTTGGGAATAAGCTTGGGAGTGTACTTATCTCCTTAAATATGGTTAACAAAGAAGATCAGGCTTAATGGACCACTACTTATTTAAAAGTAGATAGAAAAGCCAAGAAGCTCAGAAGTCATGTATGCAAATCCACCTTTTATTCCTATACACCATCTCTTGATAGTCATGTATGAGGAGCCACAGAAGAGACTTTGTAGATGGCCTTGCAGCTGGCATCCCTTTGGACCTAGCTGCAGAGGAGCCGCTGAGGCCGAGCGCCACAAGTGACGTGTGTCTGGCTTGGCCTCCACGGTGCCAGCGCTGGGTGGTGCGGGCAGCTGGGCACTGCAGGCCGAAAGCTAGGCCTTGGTGCTTGGCGTCAGGAGGGTGAAGCCGGGCTTCACTGCACTTTGTGGGGTAAATTACTGCCTCAAGCCTCACTTTTAGCTGCAAATCCCTGCAGTTACCTGCATTTAAAACTCTCTCTTACAGTTAGTAAGCCACATTTTAAACACAGCTGTTTTCCCGTTCTTGAAAATCAATCATAATATATCCATTAAAAAAAAATTGTGGATACTTGCAAACAAAGAGAATTGCAAAGCGTTATTTGTTGCAGTCATTGCCAGGGCTGATGTTCTCATTACTTCTAGTTTTAAAAGTAATTTTGGCCCATGACAAAAAAGGATTTTTTCATTTTGATGACATCTTGCAAAGGAAAATAATGCACTCTTAAAATAATGTGTGGTGAAATTATTGCCAAAATCCATCACAGAAGGCTATGCTTTCATTATATCAGAAGCATCAGTAATCACATGTTGTATACTACGTTTTGTGCTCTTTCGTGGTGTAATAGATGAGGTTTTACTAAGATTGCATTATGTTCTCCATGATAACTCCTTGTTTGCAGTTGCTGATAACTTTGCCAGACTTTAACCAATGAGCATCTCTGTGGTGCAGTGCTTTCCATCCGGCGTTCCTTATTAGTAGAATCTCTTTTGTAAAATTTCAGCAGAAATTATTCAAACATTTCCAGGCATTAGGCAAGGGGGAAATATTTGTTTTGACCACACTGAAAAGTCCTGGCAAACCTTGCTCTGAATAGCTGTAGCTTCCCCTCCCTCCCTCTGTCCTCCATCCTATTGTTTTGGAATAAGAATCTGAAATTTGACAGGAGAGTGATCTTTGTCTTATAACATTTTTATGAAAGGCATTGCATCGGGTGAAGTTACAAATCTTTGAGAAAGTTTAATGAAGGCAGGTGGGAGAGTGGAAGGAGCTGAGAAAAGAAATTGTGCTATCTCTGGTTAGTGCCATTAGGAAATAATGGGGGAAAGCAAAGGGGAAAGGGATATGAACAGAGAAAGAGTTAATTGAGGATGAGACACTGATAGGAAACTGGAAACCAAAGGGAGTTACAGGATTTGTATTTCGTACACAAAATGGCCTTGGAATCAACCTTTGCAGAAGGAAAGATTTGTGGGGAAGAGGGATCGGATGTCCACTGTCCTGCCACCAGCAGCAGATGGTTTGGGAAAGCATAAATGAGTGAAACTGGGAAAGGAGCAAACACTTTTTAGTGATTTATCAGCTCATCCCAAACAGGAGGTTGCACCTGGAACACTGCATTCAGGAATTACCAATGCATTCTGCCTCCACTGATACACCTAATATCATTTCAAATTTGTTTATGCTTGTGACTTCTACAAAGCCCAGCAGCAATGAGTTCTGCAGCTCATGCATTGTATGAAAAAATACTTCCTCTTACTGGCTTTAAGACTGTGAGCTAATTTTATTAGCTGTCCCTAGATTTTTTTTTTTTGTAATTTATTTATTACAATGATGATTATTAGACTGAATAATCTTTTCCTAATCACAGACAAGAAAGTCCAGAACTTTTATGACTTGCAAACCTCTGTTGTACCCATCCCCAGTTACCTCTTTTCCGAACGGAAAGCATGCAGTTGGCCTTTTTTATCACTGCATATCATTAAACCAACATTTCCATGGAATTATCCATAATGGTTCCGAGATTTTCGTGCCGAGTGATAATAGCTCGGGTCCGTTGTGGTTTAGATCTAATTAGGATTGTTTTCCCTCATATGCATTACTTTGCATTCATCAATACCCTCTGCTGTTTTATTGTTGTTTAGTATTTTAAGCCTCCCACAACTCTTTGCATTCAGATCAGCTTGCTCCATGGCTGGTAAACTTTTTCATGTCGTTATCCATCTTCTTCCAAAGTCCTACAAGACTACACCTAACTCGGGTCCTCGGGAGATGGGCTGGTAGGTTTTTTTTGTGAAAGCTTGACAGTTATTTCTGCCCTTTGTTTGCTGTCTTTTAATGATTTATTAACCAAGTCTTTGGTTCTCCTTTAGTATGACTTAGAATAAGATAAAAACTGACTTTCATAAAAAACTTCAGTGCTGCCACTTGGAGATGCAGGAATTCGATTTGCCTATGAAACTTCAGTGGGCATATTTTAGTTTATAATCGATTCTTTAATAACTGATCACACGGTGTCTGATCATGCGAGTTCTGCTTTCTTCAGTGCATGGCATGGCCCTGTTATGGGAATGAATCAGGAAAGCATAGGGGAAGAGACTGGAGAATATTTGTTACTTGCAACTGTACTGTGAATAAAATGGGAAAAAATGTCCCCTGGTTAAGGTGGTTAAACTTGAAGCTGAACAACTGGTTGCATTTTCACATCTTACTTCAAGGTACTCACATGTGCAAATAACAAGTAGATTCTCAAAGAGACCAAGGCCTTTGCTTTGGCTACAGTAATGTTACTCAAGATTGGAACAGTGAATATTGTGGCATTCTCTAAGAAGAAATTATGGATGAAAGACACACACACAGATACATGGACAGATAGATCAATGCACACAAGATCCTTTTTCTAAATGTAATTCAGAATTACAATACTGGTATTATTATTAGAAAATATCTTTGTCTCCAGGCAGCAGAATAACCACTGTCCACTACGGTACAGAACAATTGCTTGCAAATGATTAGGCTTAAATGTTGGCAAAATAATATCTAAACTCTCAAGACAACTCTGGTGTTTATAAATCAACACCAGCTGTTCCTGTTTATGCAATACTTTGTAAAAATAAAAGAATAAAATAGAATCTGATATGACAGCTCATATACCAAGATTCAGCTTTCTGCAAAAACAAACCAGGCCATTAAAAAATGTGGGATTTGTTTCAGATATTCTAACAGAGCCAACTGGTCTCATGATAATAAATGTAACCATGTTTCTCTAATGCCTTTAGGCATATGGCAGGTACTTGGCAAAGAGACTCCTAAAGCTAAGCCATCAGAGAGGTTTTCTTGCTCTCCCCTGGAAGGAACGAAGAGGAAGACCCTCTCGTAGGCAGCCTCTGTCAAGCATTTCTGAGCCATGTTATGCTCAAATTTGCCCGAAGTGCCAAATTCTGATTTCTGTCACACAGATTCTGTCACAGAAAGTGAAGGGATTCTCTAAGGTCTGTGGGGTTTGCTTTAGCATAATTGCCCTCAGAGTACAGCTTCAGATCTCTTATGGGCTGGGTGTGTAGTACTCTTGGAGTGTTACTCCTTGCATAATTGAAAGCTCTTGGGTTGCTTATTTTCGTGATTCTTTCTCACAGGCAGAGTGGCCTAGCTGACACAGTTAGCTAAAACCAGTTAAGTGGGAAAAAAGTAGGCACACAGCTATGTGCCTGCCCCCCAGAATGGAATAAGCCCACAGTCTGACTCCATGTAAAGTGCAGGGTGAAAGCCACCTTGGAGCAGTTTCGAACAACCCATTTGCTAAGGTCTACACTAAGCATGGAGAAGAGTGGTCTTTAGAAGGGGGGATTATTTTTTGGTTTGTTCTGAAACATCATCACCTCTCCAGAGCTGGGAGTCACCCAGACACAGCAGACTGCCCAAATCCCTGAGGATAGGAACCTAAAATTTTCTCCTCAAAAAACGAGTGCAGAAACAAGTGCTATTTCGCTTCTTAAATGTTTCTGGAAAGAGTAATAGAGGCTGCATCTTCACATCTACCAGAGTTTTATTATCTGAATGTCTCCTCTTACTGCCTGTTGGGTCATGTTGCAAAGCAGTCTTGGCGTGTGTGAACTGGACCTTAAGGTCTCTGACTGCTCCTCACCATTCAGCCTGAGATAAGTCTCAAGTTCATCGAAATTAAACCCTTCTCTCCTCTTCCCTCACCCTCCAAAATCCATATATTGTGAACACTGGATCATCAGCATCAGCTGCTGTTGCAGCTTGCTAATGCAGATGTGCCTAGAGACCTTCTCTAAGAAAAGCTATTGCTTAGTCTCCAGAAATACAAAATCTGTAACTCCCGGAGGTTGTTTGGCTCCCATAGCACCAGAGTAGAGTTCCTTCTTGCTTAGTCCCTTCTCTGTGCTGGAAGTTTGAGTTCCCTTCTGAAAACAGTGACAGAGCAGAGTGCAGATGACACTAAGTTGGCTGAGGCCAACTGTATGAGCTTC
>NW_010174433.1:2279-28082 GCF_000695765.1 Mesitornis unicolor | reverse complement strand
GGTGCTGCTGCTGTGCGACGGGGAGAGTATGGGGCCGGGAGATCTGGTGCAGAAGATCAGTATTAGCGCCGAGAGCCCCCGGGGGAGCGAGAAGAACGGTTCCGGCTCCGCGCTGGCGGGCACCGAGAGGGTGCCCCCCGGCACCTGGAGGCAGAAGTGTGCGGCTTATGTGCTGGCGCTCAGACCTTGGAGTTTCAGTGCCTCCCTCACCCCTGTGGCCCTCGGCAGCGCTCTGGCGTACCGGGCCGAGGGAGCGCTAGACCCAGGGCTGTTGGTGGGAAGCGCTGTGACCGTCTTGGCTGTGCATGGAGCCGGCAACTTGGTTAATACCTATTACGACTTCTCCAAAGGCATCGATCACAAGAAGAGTGATGACAGGACTTTGGTGGACCAGATTTTGGAGCCTCAGGACGTCGTCCGGTTTGGAGTCTTCCTCTATACTGTGGGCTGTATCTGTGCTGCTGGACTCTATGCTGTCTCGACGCTCAAGCTGGAGCACCTGGCCCTGATTTACTTTGGAGGACTTTCCAGCTCCTTCCTTTATACTGGAGGTAAGTGCTGTATCTAGGTAACCCCCATAAAATATTTGGTGGTGGTTGCTGGAGTACTGGTATGTAACCTCGTATTCTTTGCCACTGATTGTTGTGGAAAGGTGTGGGAGGAGGTGCACTATGTTCTTCAGTTGGAATGTGGTGTTGAGACTGTTATTTACATGTATGGCTTTAGATGCTCATCAGAACTCTTGCTGAAGCATTGTAAGGTGTATATCTCATATCCCTCAGCAGTATAGCTCACTGTATACTTTCCATTGGTGGAATCTGTTACTTTGTTTTGGAATATTTTGTTATTCTCTAGATGGAGCTTCAGTGTGAATGTAGAGTAGTTCTTGTTTGCTCTTAATAAGAAAAGGATATTTTTAGCGTCTTCCTGTGTTGTGTAGATACAAACATAATTATTAATGAAGGAGAAACTCAGTTTCATCCTGTAAAACTTTCAAACATTAATGTTTCATTCAAAGAATCTTGTCAATTTTGTGTTTTGTTCTGACCATTTTGTATATTTCTTCAGGATCATGTTCTAGTATGCATGGTCACACTAAAGAGTACCTCATTTCTATAGATTTCTGCAGAAATAGATGGGCATTAGAACCTGGCCCTTAGTTTCTGTTACATTATTTGACTGGAGAAATTCAGAAGCTGCATTTCCTTTATTATTTTTGGAAAAAAGAGAAAATATGCTTTGCACCCATAGCTACATGTGCGTTGGTCATTTTACAGTGTTTCTGTGGAAACAGCTGATCTGTTATATTATCCATTCTCTTCTGTCATTTGAGTTGTTTGACGATGCTTCATTTTATTCTTGTATCTTGCCACAGGAATTGGATTTAAATATGTTGCTCTTGGAGACGTGGTGATCCTGATCACCTTTGGGCCCCTGGCTGTCATGTTTGCCCATGCTGTTCAGGTTGGTTATCTGTCTGTCTCGCCACTGCTCTACGCTATCCCACTAGCCCTCAGTACCGAGGCCATCTTGCACAGCAACAACACACGAGACATGGAGTCTGACCAGCAGGCGGGTATTGTCACCCTGGCTATCCTCATCGGCCCCGCATTCTCCTATGTTCTCTACACCGTGCTGCTCTTCTTGCCCTACCTGATTTTCTGTGTGCTGGCCACACGCTATACCATCAGCATGGCCTTGCCGCTGCTCACCATCCCGATGGCATTTTCACTGGAGAGGCAGTTTCGGAGTCAGAGCTTCAACAAAATTCCTCAGCGGACAGCCAAACTCAATCTCCTTTTGGGCCTTTTCTATGTTTTCGGTATTACGCTAGCACCAGCCGGTGCTCTGCCTAAACTGTAACGAGAGCATCACAATTCAGTATTCATGTCAATTAACCGTGGATGATATGGGTAGATGACCCACTATGGACAGTGGGAAGAATGAAGAGACTGTCTTGAGCTGTTGATTGTCTGTGAATTTGGTGATTTCTGGTCTTGGTTAGCTTGTGCAACAGACTGTAAAAAAGTGATTTGTCAGTTCTTTGGAAGGGGCGAACTGTGAAGTTTTGCTGCAGGGGAGCCAGGTGACATGAGGACAAGCAAACACTTAAAGAACCTCATCCTTTTGCTACTGAATTCCTTCACTGTCAACTCGATGAAAGTAAGATTGAGCCTCAGATACAAACTCACTGTTCCCTTCACAAGCACAGTGGTTGTCTTATGACTCCTTTTCTTACCATGGTCAAGGAGTCCAGTGGCTCCTGTATGGTAAACAGAAAACACTGCCAAATGTTTAGTATTGCAACAATGTAGGTGCTACTACTTCACTCACTTGTGAGCATAGTTCATCTTCATCTGTTGTATGTTTTATTTTTTTGTTATCTTTTTTTTTTCCCCAGCCAAATTTTGACCTTTTATTTCCAGGCCCCCTGAAATGCACTAGATCCTAATTCATTAACTGTTGCTTGGTCCTTATAGTCTAGAAATTTCCAATTTATGTATCTCTGTGGGCACAAATACCCCACTGCACAAACTTTTAAGCCAAAACCAGTAAATTTATATTCCACTATGAAACCTGAAGCTATAAATGCAAATCATGCAACTGAAAAGCCCTCAGTGCATAGAAAAACAAGTGGTTTCCATTTTTGCATTTGTTTAGAATTTACTCTCTGAAATGAAAGTCTTGGAGTTAAGGGGGAGCCAACAGAGTGCCAGATTTCTCTGGCTGGATATGAATTAAAGGATACACAAGTGGAAGACCAAATTCTTAGTTTAAATTTTTTTTTTCTGTTGTTGTTCTCTGTTTATTGAGAGGCCTGGAGTATGAATAGTTAAATGTCCTATTCTAAGAAGCCCATTTGAGGAAAGGATAAAGATACAGGGCTAGGAAAAAAAAGAAATCATTGCACTGACTCTGCATAAAAACTGGAAACAGGAAGAAGCCATTTTTGTTAACAAAATTTTTCTTAATAGAGTCCAGAATTTGTGTGACTGAATCCCATTTAAATGTTAATTTAGCTCTGAAGTGAAGTTCCCCACCTCTTTTTCTGCTCTTACACCTTACAGTGTTGTTTTGTTTTCTCCTACAGATCTTGCCACTTGATACTCATGTGGCCATTTGGAGAATTGATTGTTTCAGCAGTTATGTAGCAGTGTGAAAAATGTGCCAAACACAACTGGGAAAATGTGTGACTTCCAGTGCAAAGATGAATTTAATCCATACCATGTTACTCAATGGCAATTGAATTCTCTTCTGTGTTGAAAAAAAAGTTTCCTGTAATTAGTGTTGAAATCAGTTTCCTGTATGTGGGGTTTTGGTGAAAAGTTTATTCACAGGAGTTGTGGATAGCTTGAAATGAATGGATACAGGTGTTGAACTAGAGCTGCTGGTGCCTGGAGCACAACCTTACTTTTGAACCATGTGGGAGCATGCTAACCACTATGTGAAGGGCTTTTAAACATGAGCAATAAACTAGCAATAAACTAGAAGGGTGTGATTGGCATCTGTCATAGGTAAGTTATGCCTTTTTGTTGTTCATCTGGAATTGCTGGGTGGTGTTTTAGTGGATTATACGGATGAGTAAAGCTGAGTCGATGGTACAAGATTACATGGTACAGCTATTTTAGTGTTGTTATGGCTTCTGTATTGCCCAGCTGCTGTTCTTCTGCTTTACAGCTGAGCTGTAGTCAATGGGAAGGATTCTTTACAGGCATATTTTATAAGCCACAGTTTAACTTTTTATTAAAATTGGGCAAATGATCTTTCTAATCTGACAAGGCACAAAACAAGAGGAGATGGACTTCAGCAACTGTGTGCTGCTTTCTACAGCGAAATAGTTGTTTAGATTAGAAACATGAGGAGAAAATGCAGTTCAGTTCAGATGGATGAAGGGAGATATCCAGAAGGTTTTGGAAACTTTTCAGTACAACCATACACCACACACTATCTATTGTTACTTATTTGTGGATGTACAGAATAAAGAAGAGCCTGGCTCTGAGACCCACTTTTATGCAAAGCAAGAGCTTTTCTAGGGATATGGGCTGAGCTGGTGAATCTGTTAACCTTGCAGCTGAGGATATGTGGGTTTATTAGGTTAATCCCAACATAGCTTTGTTGCTTCCCTTTGTAGCAGCTACATGCTTTATTTTATGATAGCTTGGTTTTGTGTAGCTATCAGTCTGAAAGAATGGATAGTTATCTTTTTCTACTCCTTTAACATAAACTAGAGTACTCAAGATAAATTCCTTAAAGTAACTAATACTTGGCTCATATGTCTGATATCTAATTGTAATGGTGGAAAGATTAAGGATATGGTCATTGGTAGCATATGTAACTCTAGTTGTATCTAGGCTACCCTTTATTAGCAGGGAAAAGCCCTCTGTGTAGGATGTCTGGTTACTGCTGGAAAGGACCAGTGCTTTTTGTTACAAAGATGAAAGAAGAGCTCATTAGTGCACGTATATGTTTGTGGAACACTTTTCAAGGTGGGGGAGTTTTAAAGCATTTTGATAGTAAGAATGAGATGAAAATTCAGTAATTCATTACTAGCAGCTGCTGGTTGCCTCCAATGCCCTGTCTGTGAAAAACAGTATCATTCCAGGTTCTTAAGGATATTAATAATAAACAGCACATTCTTCACCATGGCTTTGAGGAAGTTATTTAACTTCTCTCTGTCTCAGAAAACAGGTAATCTTTGCCTACCTCACAGGGATGCTGAGCTGACATCATTGTCATAGAGAGCTTTGAAAGTAAAAAGTGCTTTATCTCTGTGTGCTTTCCAAAAAGCATATTTGTTCTAGAAAACACTTTAGGTATGAACTAAACTAGCAAGTTACTTAACCAATGCAAGTAGACCAAAATAATCTCCACATAGACATTGAGTGGTAAGAGAGGTACCTTTACTGGTTTGTTTTGTGGTGAGGATGCTCCCTCCCCCTCTCCTCCCTGTTCCATGCTACTTTCCCTGAATATAAACTTTCATAACTTCTTTCAGGTCTGTCTTGATGAGCTGTGTTGCAGTGCAATGAGTCTACACTGGTAGATGAACAGATCTGTAGCCCATCTGTCAATATATCCTAAAGTACCTCCTGACCTTTCTTCTTACTCAATAAAGTGTCTGAATGTTGTTCTATTATTATACTGTGTTTGGTTATTTTATATCACTCCAGTTATATCTTTGCACATGTATTAGAGCATCTTCCTGGAAGGAGGAGGGTCTTTGTCTGGTGTGTTCATAGTATAAGTGCATGAAAGATCATACTTTTTTTTTTTGGTAAGAGTCCTTTTATAAATCTCATAGTCCTTCCTTCCATATCATAAGGTTAACAGTTCAGTAGCAGTGATCATCTCATACGAATGGCAGACTTCAGAGCAGTTTCAGTGTTTTCCTCAATGAGAAGAATTTTCTCTGATACAGTTTTCTGTGCCATGTCCTGTTCAGCATTTGTAAGGAGGTTTCAGCTTAACTTTTAATCTTTTCAATAAAGATGGACTTTTTCATCCTCACCTGTGTGGTCTGCCATTATTCCAGTGCCATGGTCTTTGATTGTGACTTGTAAGGATTTTACTTGCTCCCTAGGACTGTGACAGCATCACCCCTCCCTGGTGTGTGTTATAAATGAGCCTGAAGCACAGTTTGAAATTTTCCTGTCTTGGTCACTGGTGCAATCTACTATATTAATACCTGTACAGTTAGCTTAAGGAGACTAAGGAGTCTTATTTGTCTTGCACGCTTTCCGACTCTCTTCTTTCCATATCGTGGTTTAAATGATTTGAACAGTCTAGAGAAACCTCTTGGCTGTGCCAGCTCTATGTGGCACATCTCTGTGATGCACATAGCTGAAATCAGGTGCAAAGAAGACTTGATGTGGGATTTGTGAAACATGATTTCAGCTTTTGCTTCTAGATTAAAATCCATCTGAGTAGGAGAGAATGAGAGAAGTTCCTGCAGTAATGTTTAGTGACTATAAACAATTGTGGAGCTAATGCTTTTACCTGCAGCACTATCTTACCATCACTGTCTGCTTTGGAGGGATTTTCCCTCTGAGTTTGCAGGATGATCTGTGATTCTAAGACATCTAGGCCTGGGAAATACTTTTCAGCCTTTCTGAGGTGCAGAGTGGGCCTCAAGGTCATAGCATTTGGAGATAATTTTAGAGGATAAAATGCAGAATAGCATGGCATCTGGATATGCATGGGCTGTACTCAAGAACCCTCCTGAAGAAATATGATAAAGCTCTTTTTCTGAATCTGCAGAAACCAGTCTGCTGAGTATCTTTTAGCCAAACAGCATGTTGAGTGTTGTGTTAATACCGTAGTTCTGCACAAATTCTGTGCAGAATGCAGTGTTCTGCATCTTAAAACACACTCTAATGTTTTGTCCTGGCAGCAGGCAGAGTCAGTTAGTAGTCAGCTTTAACTAATTTTAAGGAAACTGGACCTGCATTAGAAAATGTTTAGGGTTTTGAAATTCAAGCAACATTGAACACCTTTTTGTCTAGCATGTGTCTATGCGGAGGCTGTAATTCTGATTGTCCACAGATGGCAGCATTGCTCTTCCATCACTACTGCAGCACCCTGCGATACCTGTGCCTTAGGCTGAGAGAGCCTCTGCCAGACAGATTATGACCACTGCAGAGCACTGGAGCTGTCCTGATACCTTTGACCTTGTTCCATGGCTAAAAAAGCTGATTCCTGGTGAGAGAAGTGGTGGACCAGGTTCTGATATTGCTGCTCCTCTGCTGTTCTACGAGGTTGATCCAGAATCCTAGTTTCCTTTTACACCTTCTTCTGATGAGAACTCTTATACCGTCAGTGCTAATCCTTTCTATACAGTTAGATCCCAGGAAAGCCCATACTCTCATCCAAACGTTTCAGTGGCCACACAGGTTTGTCTGAATGAGAAATACTTGAAGGACACAGTTCAGTATTCCTTTGGGATTGGCTGAGAGAGTGCGACTTGCTTCAGCAGTCATGTCTCGCTGATCTGCAGGTACCATCAGTTACTGACCATGTGTATCTGTTCCCTTGGTAGAAAGCCTGTGCTTGGGCATCTGTCCCAGACTTCATGCGTGCACTGTCCTGGGAGAGAAGTTCACACACTGGAGTTCACAACCTCCACATGTGAAGGCCCAAGTGTTTCTTAAAAGCAGAACAAATGCAAGTAGTCCCTTGACTGTCCTCTGCTGACTTCTCATTCAGCTGCCAAGGCCAGAGTGGTTTGAAGAATTAAAAATCTATGGCACTGTTGTGCTGCTTTCTCATGAAAACAACAAGGAGGAGAATCTGCTCGTTAATCAGCTGGCTCTGTCAATAATGAATCAAGATGAACGTGCTGGCTGAGAGATGTGTCACATAGGCAGTTTGTCAGGGAGCAAGGAAAGCAGTGAGAATCTTGCTAAAACACAGCATCTGGCATGCTGCTTTAAGAGCTTGAAAGCAGTGAGAGCTCAGCAATAGAAGAGGTTAGGGTGTGTCTCCTACAGTCTAACCTGTGGTTGGCATCTTTTGGATGTCTTGACCTGGGTTAGACTAGTACTGGGCAGCTCCACTAGTTTGGCAGTGATTTTAGATGCTAACGGAGGTGGGAGATCCTGGCATCTGGTCTTTATTCTAGTTCTAGATCAGTGGCCAGTTTGTTACATGGGAAATGCTGAGTAGCCCAGCAATTTTAATAAAGGCTGGAGTCATCTTTCCTCCCCTTCTTTTTAGAGTAGAATGGAAAGATCTTTTAGACAGTGGTTCAATTTGTGTGGGAAACAGCGCCTTGTCACTGATTTAGCACAAAGAAGAAAGATTATGTGTTTTTTCAGGTGTCCCAGTAAGCCAAAAAAGAAAGCCTGCTCCCTGAATCGGCTGACTTACTAGTGGTAAAGGAATAAACTGATTGCCTGTTCCATATAAGGGACAAATTCAGGCAATTTTCATCTCGCACAGTGTCTGCAGATAAGGCTGTGAAACATTATCACACTGTGAGAAATACCAGTTTCTCAGACTAACCTAATGGAAAGAAGGACTAATAAACTATCTTCCCAGTCTTGTTAGCCGTTGTCCTAACGGTTAATGAAATTACTTCAGATAGATTATAAATTACTTTCTGTATGGAATAAAGCCACTGTATGCCACAGTTGAGTCATATTTTAACCTGTGGGGGATAGCTCTACTGTGGTATAAACTTTAGTTCTGGTTGATATAAAGGAGAGGTCGGGAATAACATGATAGAGGTTCATGTACTTTTTGTGTGTGTTCTAGGGCTCAGTAAAGCCTTGAGAGTATGCTTTGTGCTGTGCCATACCATTCTTCATTTGGTCTTTCTTCCTTAAATTAGTTCTTAAATAGAAGTTAATTAGAAACCCAGAAACACAAAGCTTCCTCCCCAGTAATGCACTGTAGGCTTTTTGTAAAATTCCTTTCTGCATTAATCCCCTGCAGCATCCCTGCTTCTTCAAACCTTTGTGGTTGAGGTTTCCAGGAAAAGGTGGAACAACATTTGCATGTGGATGGGGAGAGGAAGATTAAGGAGAGAACAGTCATGTATTTATGAAATACAGAAACTGAAATCCTGTCTGTCTCTGTACCAAAAGATTTTTCTTTTTTTCCTCACTACTTCACAAGGCAGGAATCACATGCTATTCTGTGAGCAACAGTGAGTCAGCATGGCTCACAGAGCCTCCCTGCCTCTGTCCTCCTTACTGGATCCTGGGATTTTAACTTGTTCAAATGCAAGAGAAGGATGAGCCAGGCAAGCCGAACCTAAACTATTCCACGTTTTTAGTGGTTCTGTCAGTATCCCTGCATAAAAAGTAGATACACTGAAATTCAGGTGTTCTAGAGAAGAAAGTATTCTTTCTTACATGTAGGGAATTTGAGCATTTTTATATCGTGCTGCTTAATCCAGAAATATTCAGCATTTTCACAAAGATGATGGTGTGACTCTTACAACTAAAGAGCCTGGGATTTGGAGAAGGGAGGTGACTTGCCCCAGTGTGTGAACTTTGCATGTGCCTTCTGAGATTACAAGTTCTATGTATTTGTCTACTGGCCCACTCCTTGTCTTCTGCAGAACTATGTCCTGGAACACCATTAAGCAGGAAATTGGTCTGTTCCCAGTGCGTATATGTGTATAGGAGTCTCCAGTATTGAACAATGTCTGTGGCCGGAAACAACCAAGTCCTAAATTCCTCTGTCCTTTTCCACAGCCTCTGATCAGCAGAGACACACGAGCTACACCTATCAACAGAAGAGTATTGGGCTGAACGCAGCAGCACCAAGGTGTTTCTGCTTTCTCCGAGTCAGGAAGGGTTGAATGCACCTACATATATGAAAGTGCTGCACATTCCCATTGAGAGTTAACTCGTCTGCAGATGGTGAAGAAATGCATCTAAGTAATTTAGGGGCCCTGAATGTCTCCTGAGGATTGAGACATAAAAAGAAGAATATCAATCTCTCTAGCAAGCTAACCCACAGGAGAAAAAACAAAAAGATTGTTTTCTAGAGATCTGTATGCCTTTTTTTTTGTGTAGGAGTGAATATATGTTGCATTACGAATTGTGTAAAATGCATCTTATGGAGGAAAAGTTAAAGGGAATAAATATTTTCAGCATTTACTCCAGCAAAGCTTTGTACTTTCTAGGGAAACCTGAGTTTGATGCAGATTCTTTTTCTTACACTTGAAATCTGACCATCCTAGTCACCACTCTCCTGCTAACATTTTTGGGGTAAAAATTGAAATTCTGCAAGGCCCTGTCTGTGTATGGGGAAGGGACAGGGAATAGTTTGAGTCCCAGGGAGGTAGTGCAGTAGAAATGTCTGTCCTGAGATGGGAATAGTGGAAATAGACTGCTCAATTTTAATCTGCTAAACAAGAGCTTTAACAGTAAAATTGACCCAAATTGTCAGGCTATGGTGGTGCATATAGAAATGCTGCATTTGGAACTTGTGTAGTTTTGAACAGTTTGACTGAAATAGTAACATAAAGCACCCTGCAGATGAGGCTGACTTTGATGGAAAGGGCCACCATCAAATGGTGCCAATTCAGGTGTGAATGTCAGAAACTGGCTCCTGTAACAGCAAGGCTGTTCACAGTATTAGCACAAACATTGTAAAATGTCAGTGGCCAAACAACCTGTGCCCCATTTTTTGTTCTTGATGTGAAACTGCTGTCCAAGAGACAATGGTGTTCCAGCAGGCACTGCTTCTCTTTTCCTGGGGTGACCGCCCACTTGGACAGGAAAGGACATTTGAGTGCTGGAAGCTTTGAACTCTTGCATGTGATACCTGTCTGTAAAAGATGCAGACAGCTGCATTATTCTGTGTCCTTGTGGTACTAAATCAGTCTGGGGTCCTTGATCAGTTCAGGGACCAGCTAGAGAAGTCATCATTTACAATAACAAAGCCAATGTGGATGGGCACAGGAGTAAAGGCATAAAGATGAAGGCAGTGCCTGGTGGAGCTCTAATGGTCTTATAATACATTTCCAGAGCCCATTGCTGGCTGTGGTTTTACAGGTGGCAGCTGAATCAGAGTTGGAAATGAAACAGTTTCATTATCAAGTCCTTACACTTCAATTTGCTATAAATTGTTCCAGTCACTGCCAAGGGAGTGACAGTAAAGAAAGCCCCTTGGCTTGTTGCCTAGCCCATGAATATAATTTCAGCCAGAGCTCACTGTAGACATCCTGGTTAGACAGAATAGCATGTATATGTGTTTGCAAGGCAGGACTGAAGTGAGCTGGAAGAGCTGTGTATAGTCCTAGACCTGAAAGAGCTGCCTAGGACTTGCTGGGATGTGTCAGGAGTCCTTCTAGTCATAGGGGAGCTGGCTAGCAGCAATCCACTGTGTTCAGCCTCTGTCCCTGATGCCCTGTTGGCTCACTGCATCCACTATTGTTAATCTCTGTGATTTGTCCTCGAGCAGGGCTCTGTGGCTGATGCTGCAGCTCATCTTATTGCCTCACCAATTGGAATTCCGTGCTTGCTCGAGTTCAAGGTTGGGCTATAAAAATCTGCTCCACTCTGAAATCTGCCATAAAAATAGTTACATGTGAATGGATATATTTACCAGGCTGCAGGGGAAAATGAGCTTGGCCATTGATAAAGGAGAAAATCCTGGTTTCTGACAGATTTTTTTGTTTTATTTTCAGTATAACCTTAGAAAGTCTCCTTATTTTTCTGATGCAGGCTCTTACCACATTTACTAGAAATTCTTTCTGCCTAATGTAGTGCACATATTAGGTTTGTGGTCTGCAGTGAATTGGAAAAAACCCAGCAAAATATCATCTATGAGACAGCATGGTGTGTGAGAGAATTCAGACAAGATCTCTGGCTGCTCAAAAGATGTAGTTAACAACTTGCAAAATCATCTGTGTACAGAAAGCCTTACCCATATTAGGAAACCAGTGAGTTTGATTAATCTCCAGGTACCACAAGGGTTGAGTTGTCTTTTTGCGGTGCTCCTTGTGCTGCTGCAACCACTTTACATACCTGGAAGGTGACATCATTTTGTCTGGTTGTCCATGATCTTTATTTCCCTCTTGACACCAGTCTTTGTCCAGTGTCTCATTCAGAAATGAGCAGTTCCTTGAGGATGCTTTCTTTTCCAGGGACATATTCATTCTCCTTATTCAATGGTAGAGTCCTTGCATGAAACAGTCAGTGGTTGTTGATAGCAGCAATACTACCAAAAAGACACCAGATACAATTTGGACTGTGAACTTCATTAGCTTCTGTGAAGTGATCCTTACACACCATTGCTGATTTTAGCTCCTTTGTTTGGTTTTGTTTTGTTTTGTTTAGGATGAGATTTAAGCCCATTGATGTTTTCTGTTTATTTCCTGATGAGACTGGGGATACTGTGTTTGACTTGCTCTCTGTGTTTTGTCCTGCATTTGTAAAGATGTTTTACAAGAGCTAGCTTGTTCCACTGTATTTATAAGCTCCTCTGTGCTGCAGCCAAGCACTTCACAGTCCTTCAGAGATTATTTTGTGATTTAATATGGGTTCTCTATAAAGAATAGAACACCTCCCCATCCCCTATGCTTTTCTGCTAATGCTACAGCCTTTCAGTGCCATAACCTTGAAAAAAGCTGACAAAACAGCAGCAGTACTACCTAGACAACTCACCTTCTAGGCGCTTCGTGGTGGGCTGCCAGATCTGGGCAGGAGAGGTATTTATCCAGCTCTGTTTAGACAGGAGCAGGCTCTTGCACATGAGGTACCCAGCCAAGATCCTTCAGAGAATAGACTTTATCATCCTCTGTGTTTGTGGATGTTGTGAGCTGTTGTTTTACAGCAGCTGGGAGAAAGGAGTATCCCAATCTCTGTTCCAGTGAGAAACACAAGACAGGAACTGATCTATCAAAGCCCAACTTCCTTGTATCTGCATAACTTTATTTTTTCCCTGCTGCAGCAATTTGCAAGCGGTTACCTGTGTGTTGCAGGCAATGCTGGAGGCTGCTCTGGATCATGTGATAAAAGACTAATTGGGCACCTTCTGTCCCAGCAGAGTAAACTGAGATCATAACCTTTCAAGGATTAGGAATCCAATTATCTGGAGAAGCAGCCACCAGATTGAAATACCCCTTCTAACCTCTTATTGCTTAGTATTCCAAACCTGTACTATCTCTCTGCACTGGAAGTTTCAAAAGTCACCTAATAAAAAAAGATTAGAATTACCCTTAAATAGCTTCCATAAAGATTATTATCTAGTAATAATTCTATCTCTGAGTCTTGAGTACTTACCGGATCCTGATGAGCAAAGAGAGCTGATGGCTTTAAAAGACTACACTTATTTACAGGCCCTCTAGGGTGAGGCAGAGAGCTTGTGGGGCTGACTGTGCACTTCAAACACCTAGGAGGAGACTTTCCTCCCCACTATTTGATGTTTGATTTATGGAACCCAGCACTGCATGATGGGACAGAGAACTATGTACAAGAACAAAACTGAAGATTGAGTTGCAGATGCCAGTAAAAGGCAGCTACTTCATTAAATTGATATCAGTGAGCACCTGAATAAGCACTTGCCTCCCAAGGTTTAAAATTATTGTTGAGTTTAGAAGAGGTTTGCCTGCACAGTTTAGCAAAGCAAAAGCATTCAGCACTCATCATTATCAGCCTGTAATAGCCAGAGTGAACATCTCTTTCTGCAATGGATGAGAGAGATGATTTTTGGTCTCCGAATCGCCTTTTGACTGCATATACCAGAATAACAGATGCCCTCAGTAAGGGAGATTCAGAAATATTTATTGTTTACAGCAATCTACTTGTTTCTGTTTACAGAAAAAGTGTGTGGCTCTTTGGGTTTCCTGCTTATTGGGTGAGCTACAGGTAGATGAATGGGTAGATTTACACAGTATATAATCCAGTGGAGCGGTGTGATATGGAACAAACGAGAGAATACTTGAGATACTGAAGATACAGGTAAGGGAATGAGAGTATAAAACATGATCCAAAAGAGTCTTCATTTTATATAGAGGCCCAGTGAAGATTATGTGGACTGAAAGCACATCTGTTTCATAACAGAGGGCTTGTATTTGCCAAGAAAGAAAATATTAGTGCAACAGGCAGTGTACAGCAGGTCGTTCCTTAACCTGGCCACTGCTTGTTCTCTATAGGATTGGAAGTTTCACACCGAAGGAATTAGGAACATACATAGCTTGTTCTTGTCTGGGTTTTGAGCACAGAGGTCACTATGGCCATTGTTTTTTATTAGTTTAATATATGTTGAAGTCTACAAATAAATGCTGGGACCCATGTGGAACAGACGAGATGTGACTAAGTTCTTGGATGATTGATAATGAGCAGGGACTGGAAAATCAATTGTGTTAATTCCTGGCTTGTCACTGGGACGGAGAATTAATGAGAAAATCCGTCTAACTTAATGGTATTTACACATTATACAGACTGTGATAAAATTGCCTTCAGGCACTGCTTGGCATCACAATTATGGGATTATTGTAGATCCAGAGGTAGGAACAGAAAAACACAAGCACAGAAACTCCCTTCAGAAACAGCAAACAAGTGATGACACGGACCGGCTAGGACAGCTGAGAAGAAAACAGACAGGCATCATTTTTTGTTCTCATACTGTACACTTAAGAACTTATGGCAGGGACTGTGACATTGGTGTATGATGATTCATATTGTGTGTGGTGCTGTTCTTGAGTAAACACCATGCCCCATGGGAATCATTCCCTTCAGGGGTCATAAAACACTTTATAGGCAGCAGGGGGGCTACTTATCTTGGCATGCAGTGATTACTACATAGCTGTTTGAAATATCTGAAAGACCTGAACCCCCATCTTCCTCTGAGTTAGAGAGTGGTCTGCAATTATGCTCAGTGAGAATGAAGCATCTGTGCCAGACCAGCAGTAGTACCAGTGGTACTAGCTTCCCTAAACTGACCTGCCAAAAAAGTCAGGTAGGAAAGCAGCAGATGGCCGTCAGACTCTTGCAGAAATTTGTGAAGCTGTCAGTAACTCCTCTGTGGAACAGCGCACATGTACCTGCTTGAATGAGTGGAGAATGCTGATCTTGATCGTGGCTGACAGAAAAGCGAATCCATCTCCCCAGCTGCCTCCTGTCCGCCAGGAGTTAATCCAGCTGAGACAGCATCAGTATAATTGATGGTGTATTACTGAATAAGTCATACATAAACCTTGTGTACTCAGAACACCTGCATCCTTCGTGCTTTTCTTGTCAACCTCCCTCTCCTTGCTGTTGTACTTCATATATCCTCCCATCCTGCAATCTACATTGAAGTATGCTGAGTACTTAAAATCCCAGCAGCAACTCCCAGGACTGTCTAAAGGGGAATAAAAGAAGATGCTATATAGAGACACCAGATTTGTTTGGTGTTTTCTCTCTAAAGATTTGGTGCAGGTTCTTTTCTTTCCATCTCAGTGTGTCAAGGTCCTAGTTGTGTTGGAAAGTTTTGGAAGAGAATGATAAAAAGTTCCCCTTTCTGACAGGCAGACAACTACATGGGTGAGAGTCAGAGGAATAGGCCAGACCTCACATGCTCCTAGAGCTGAACTCTGCTGGTTCTTGACCTGCATAGACAGAGTCTATACAGCTGCCTACCCAGCTACTGGTCCCAATTCTTTTTGAGGTCTAACTTTTTTTAGGAGAATTCCTACAGGGCAAGCCCTGGTTATCTCCTGTAGGTTGTGTTATCCTCAGGTTTTCTACAAGGGTCCTTAAACATTCAGTGCCTTTCTTTGTATTAGCCAGATCCTATTGCTAGCAAAAGATATTGGGAACATCTTTCTGCGGCAGTTTGCTTAGCAAGAAAGGGACCCAGAATTTTCACAGTTTCCAGACTACTCTGGCAAGGATTCCTGGGTTGTCTTCACTATTTGCAGGCTTTGAAATTACAGCTGGGTTGAATCCACTATAAGACTTGTCTCGTAGTGGTTGTTTCAGAGATCACACGCTAGAGGTATCCAATATGCTGGTGGGCAATAAGCAGAGGCAGGCTTTCCAAAGCTTTCCTGTGCATAATCTGCTATGAAAGAAGAAAATAGCATCCAGAATGAAACAATGTGGAGCGTACCTTTTGGAGATACAAAGAGGTGATCTTTGTCAAGATTCAAATTTCAGATTTTTTTTTCACGAGAGCTCAGTAAAATCCTAGACTCACGCAGAGATAACCTGTGCTATGACTATATTTAAATGCTGGAAATGAAATAGCAGCTGAGAGCTCCTAGATTTTATCTCTGTCTCATGTGTAGGTCTATTTCTCTCTTTCTGTATTGCCTAACTGGGAGGGATCGATAACACTGTAAAAACAGGATTTCTAGGGTGTGACTGTGTTACATCTGGCAAGAAATGTAAAATTCAGTTCTTCCAGCTCTCAAAACATCCAGGAGAATCTCTCTTAAATGCCAGTATAAGTATACTTGTAATACGTGGCTTGACTGATTCTGATTCTCTCCAGTGGAGGATAACAGCTTGCCTGCAGCCTCTCAGCTTTACTACACATCTCCGTTTAGCCGCAGGGAAATATAAGAGCAGTGTGCTGAAGCAGCCTGCTACAGGCTACAGGAAGTGAACTATTTGCTAGTCCTTTACTTTCTTGTTTGTTGTTCATTTCACAGAGGAAGGAAGATGGGGGTTTAGAGGTAAGGAGAGCAATGAAGGATCATTCTTTGCCAAAATGCACTGCAAAATCTCTAAGCCCAAAAGAGTTTGCAACCAAACAGTTCCTGTTCTTTGAAACTCCTCACAAAGGAAGCATCTGTCCACAGTTGCTTTGGACATGTGTCCAAGGTGACTGGGACTTAGAGAAGGTGTGTTGTTTTCTCTTCTGAATATAGTTGAATTCAACCCTGACAGAGCCAAATGAGGTGGCCACTGTGGCTGCCAACTGTAATTAAGACCAGAATGCTCTCTGAGTAAGAAGAAAGTGAAATCCAAAGCGTTCCTAATTCTCATGATTACTGACAAGTTTGTGGAAAGCTGTCTCCTTAATCCCCAGGCTATGTTCTGCTTGGAGTCTCCCTGCTTTCATGAACTCCTGCTATGCCTGTGTCACACGAACACCACACAGGAATGAGCACATTGTGCTGTGCCTGCATGCTCTGACACAGAGGTGTGCTGTCTCACAGTGCATAAATACATGTTTGGATGGCCCCAAACTGGATCACTTGGATGCAGAGAAGACAGGAATTGTAAGGCTGTGGGGTTGGTCCGTAATGATGCCATCATCTGCTTGGCTGATGCTCTGAATGTTGCTACCACCAATAAAAACTACACTGATACCTTGTTGGAGAGGATTCTCAGCACCAAGAGCCTGCAAGTCTGTGCCCACTGCAGTGATCTGTCCTGGGAAGAGGAATGTTACTGAAAAAGGCTTGCTTCATACCGAGTCTTGTGTTTAGAAGGTAAATTATGGAAGCAGCTAGGTAGTTAAGGCATTAGTCTGCAGCTTGCAGGTTCAAGTTAAATTCTTTGCTCAGTAACAGGTTTTGTGTCTGATGCTTCCCTTTCCTGGTCTCAGTTCCTCATCTGTAAAACAACCGTAATCATTCTCATCTTGCCAGAGCATTGTCATGACAAATCTGTTAAGACTCTGAGGTACATACTGTTGTGATGAAAGCTTTGTCAGTAATTAAGATGAAAGTTTAGATGTTTTTCTAGGTGATCTCCCCAGGCCTGGTTCTGGGGAAGGACTTACTGACAAGAGACTGAATCAGGACTTCTTTTCTTCTGTTCTGCTCTTGTCTGCAGGGGAATTTTACCTCCTTCTGTTGTGGGCTTAATCATTGGAAACTCTGCAGTGCATAAGACTGTGAAGAAAAAAAGATTAAAAAGCAAAAGGATTAAAATTTAAAGGGCTCATCCACGGTGTGCTCTGGAGAATCTGCTCAAACTGAAGCCTCTAGGAGAAGCTGCAGATATCTCTATATTAGTGCTGAAAAGGAGAATGTCTCTGTGTCTCTATTATAAGGCTGAGTGGCTGGCTGTGTTGCTGGACCTCAGACAGCACTTAAGCATCAGTTTCTTCAGACCATAGCGTGGAGGGGACCTTGGAGATACGGCATGGAGAGCTGGAAGCTTAAATGGGAAAACTCAGGCCCTAGATAACAGAGTGTATTTGATGGGCTTAGCTTTATTTTCTTTCCTGGAGAAACTATGACAAGAGTTTCTCTGATAGTCCTGAATTTACTTTCAGGAAAAGCTACCTTTGCTTAATTCTTTAAGGGCTGGAGCATCTGGTTTCAGAGGATCCTTTCATCTAGCTGCAATCCTGTCTTAACAAGGGATTAATGTGTTGCCTGCCTGGCTTCTAAGTTATGATGGGAGAGTGGAAAATGATGGATTTGACTGAGTAGCAAAACTTGATGTTCATCTTAGGGAACGAGATATTAAAATACTTCAACAAAAAAGAATCTCTGTATGCTTCAAAAGCCTGAAATGGCTGAGGGGCTGATGAGATGTAACAATAGGGATAAGGGGAAGGTTTATTAGCAATATCCCAGGAACTCAGAGTAGCTGAATAACTCATAAATCTTTCATGAATTTTACAAAAGTGAGGGATGAAATCCTAAACACTGTAGATAGACATATAGAGATACATAGATACAGGTATATTACAGGTATATTTCTTCTGCTTAGAATGTCTTGGTTAGTTATTATCTTTTGAAATTAAAGAACTATCTGGTTTGGGTTTATATTCTTTTTCTGCAGTCTGAGAACCTATTGAACACTTTGTCTCAGTGTATTGTGATCTCCCTCAATAGAGGGAATGGGAAGGGAGAACATTTTAAATATTAAACAACAGATTTGACTGTGAAATTATTACACCAAAGCAGGAATAGGATAAAGCAGGTAAACAAGATTTCACTTCAAATTTTGTGGAACCTTTGCGATTTCAGCTTGCAATAAAAAATCTAGTTTGTGTTCCTTATTCCCTGCTGATGGCCCAGTAAAATGTCTTCAGGAAACAAAATTTACCAGTCTCCCAAAGAGGAAGAGACCTGGGGAGAGCAGCTGGAGGATGCTTAATGTGCATTTCTCTTTGCATCTGTATTCATATATTACAGTTGTCATTGTAAAGGGCTCTGAGCCAGACCTTGGTGAAGTCTGTGCTCAAAACTGAGTACTTCTGATGGACTGAGACCTCACCAACAGCCTTAAGCAGCCACGCTATGCCCAGAAATGCTGAGACATGACACAGCCTATTTTATGTTGCCTGACCCATATTCTGTGGTGCTAACAGAGGATTAGACAGTAGGTAAAGCTCACTCTCACCAAAAAATCCACCCAGAAGGTTAAAAAAGAGGGGGGAGGCAACTGAGCAGTACAGGATAACTCAATGGAAACTGCAGGCTGAGGGTTTAGTGGAGAAGGGCCATTGAGGAAAAGAGGCAATTTGGAAATTTGCAGGCTTACAAGAAAGTTCTGTCTTATTCCAAGTATATAGCTACATTTCATCCCCTGCTGGGAATCTCATCCTCCTTGATCTTTAGACCTTTGCCTATGATTCCAAAAGTGTGTCAGCCTCATTAGTAGTGTGGAGGGCAAGAGGTCAAAAATTAGAATAAAATACTATATGGCAGCAAATGCTTTCTGAGCAAGCAATGAGAGAGAAATATGCTAGAGACTTCCTTGGCCTTGTGTCCAGACGTGCTGTGCCTGGAATTGGAAAGATCTGGGGATCCATATAAAGGATCTGCTACAAAAGGATTAGCTACTCACAGCTGCAGAAGGAAACGGGTGGGAGATCTGTCTCACTGCAGAGCGTCCTTGGTGAACGTAAAGGCAGTCATCTTTGAAGCCCCTGGGCTGTGTTTCACCCTGTTTTCCACTGGCTTTCCACCTAACTCCCCAGCAGACTGCACTGCCTATGCCACATGGCAGCTCTTAGATGTTGACATGCTGTAGTTACTGATGTCTTCAGAGAAATTCCAACAGGCAGAAAGGCTTTTTATCCCAGTGCTGTTCAATATCAGATCCCTTGTGTCCAGCACAAAATACCTTGTGTGCAGTGTCAAGATTGGATGGAGATAAAGGCTTCCATTACATCACTAGATGGAGCTCGTAACATAAGAAATACTTGACTTAGAGGAGCCAAATGCTGTGTTATTGACTAAGCTGGCTGTTTTAGAAGAAGGTGGTGTGAGAGAGGTGGCAAACTAATATGTACAGGAAAGATGTAATTTGAAGAGAATGGAATAGAGCATGTGTTAAAGGAAGGAGGGTACTAAAGAATTTGGGATGAGAAAGCATGAAGTTGAGAGCTGTCGCTTTGCAGTGAAAATTTAAACTGCAGCTTGGTGAGACACATTGTTCTTTGAAGATCTCTTGTATCCCATATTTGTGCATTTGGGGACTTGTCCTAAGAGCATCTTTTGGAAGTATGACTGGTAAGGACAATTACTACAGGATGATGGCATCTTTTCAAGCACCGGTGTATGTGAGCGTATCGCCTCTACAGGCATATGCACATCACAGAATAAAAGGACAAATAGTTTGTTTCAGTCTTTCTCACACCCGAGGGAAGTTGTCTCACTGACATCAGTGGGAGGAACATACATTCTGTATGAGGGAGGTGTCCAGATTGATTTCTTTGTGTTCGCTTTCTATAACATTCATGTGATCCAATCATACTAGGCAGGAGGGAAGGAAATTTTATATTCCATTGCTGTCAGCATCAACATCAGAATCAATCAAGGAACTCATCTTTTGTCAAGTCATGGAGCAAAAATAATTCCAAATGACAATTGTAACTAAGCAACCTAACCTGACTAGTGAGCGGTATAGAAAATTAAATTAGTGAAACATTTTGATAACTGTTTTCATGTTACAAATCTGTTAGGTAAAAAAAATCTCCATCTCTCCAGAGACATTCTGCAAAAGAAGGAAGAAAAACCTGTTGAGAAAGTTATTTGTTGTGATTTACCTGGCTAGTAAGCTCTTTGGGGCAGGCACCATCAGGAGTCTTTTGTGTGTGTGTGTGCTTCTAGCACGTGGGCTACCCTCTGCCACTTGTGGCCTATGCATATAACTAAATTCAAACCAATAAAAGTGGAATACAACCAGATTAAAGTACTTCATAAATAGGTTGTAAAGGCTTAACTTGTGTCTAGTGTCTGAGTACTGCATGTTATGGGTTGGTATAAGGTACTTGCATCATGACAATTGTTTATCAAAATCTGCTAGTCATTTAGTAATGAATAGATCTTTACTGTTTGGTAACCACATTATTAATGCAGTTCCAATATAAATGGTGATGAAATGCTGATGAGAGCAGCACCAGGGCAACTGTGCCAAAGCTCGGCATCCTGATGGACTTTGCATGCAACCCAGCCCATCCCTGGGGATACGTGACTGCAATTGTCTTCACACTTCAATGACATTGGCTTTTCTCGATATAAATCTAGAGGGAAACCTCCTAGGCCAAAATCATTCTGCCATGCTTGAACTGGCTCAAACAGAATCACACTAAGGATGAATTTGTTCTCTTCTGCTATCTCTCAGCATCCCCAGGGCTTTAAAGCCATCATGGGAGAGATGGTATCTTATGCTGCCCTCATCTCTTTGAAATTTGAGTCCTTCTTAAGCCTTGGGTATTAACATACTCCTCTGCAGCCGGCCAGTGACTGGCTCCTACAGCAGCAGCATGTAGTGGCTGCAGTATCATTCTTTAGTTTCTTAATAGCACTGTATAATGACTAGCTCTGTTACCATATCACTGACACAGAGCATTACTAATTATGATGATTAATGGGTTTAATTTACTCAAAAAGAATAATGTGCAATAATTCCATTGTCAAAGCTGAAAATCTGGAGTTCCAGCTTCAGATCCTGTCAGCACTGTTGTTACAAACCCTTTTGTGTTGGAGAAAAGTCATTGAGAGATGTTATTTCCCGCATGTTTTAGAATACAAGCTGCCTTGAGAATTTTCCTATCTGCTGATAAGGTTCCTTTGCCACTGAAAATGCTGTTAGTAGAAATTCTGCCTTACTTTTTCTTTCCTGTGTTCAAAATTTTCTTTCACGATGCTTTTATAAACAATAAGAAGTATTTGTTACCTGTTGTATGGAGGTAAAGGAATCATAGAATCATTAAGGTTGGAAAAGACCTTTAAGATCATCAAGTCCTACCATCAACCTAACACTACCATGCCCATTAAACCATGTCCTGAAGTGCCACATCCATGTGTTTTTTGAACACCTCCAGGGATGGTGACTCCACCACTTCTCTGGGTTGCCTGGGAGTCTGCTGATTTGGGTTTTTTTGTAGTGGTAGATGAGAGATAGCTCTTGAGGCAGCTGGCTGGACAGGCCCTGTGGTGCTATGTTTTCTAGCTCAGTTGGGGCTCCAGTTGTGCTCATTCAAAGATGGTATAGTCCCTGCACACCCCATATCTCTCCAGGACAGCCTGACTGCTTTTCTGATTTCTTTCCACTACCCAGGTTTGCTTGGCTGTGATTTCCATGTGCCAGAAATTTAAGTTTCTTAGATCAGCAAGACCACTTCTGCCCTCTGTAAGCAAGGCAGAAGAGGTCAGATACAATGCACGGTTGTCTGTGATTCTGGAATCTTTACAGCCTTAGTTGTTGATTTGCTCCTGTGAGCAAGAAACGTTACCCAGAGGAAAAATAATAAAAAAATCCACATTTCCTCTCCCAGCTGTCATTCTGAGATCTAGCAACTCTGTGCTCGCAGCAGCTATAAATAAACTGTGCTTAAGCCCTAGTGACTATTATGATTCTAGTGAGTCACCCAAGTGACACAACTTTAATCTGTGTATCTCTGCCTCTTCCCATTACTTATCCAGTATCACTTTTTGTTGTGACTTATGCTCATGTCAGTGCTTTGCATCAGGGTCTGTGTCTGGCAAAGAAATAGCTCATAGGCCCATAGTACTGTCTGTTAAGCCTTAATGCTGCGCAAGCACTAACAAATTAGCTGCTCTGCAATAGAGGGAAAACTGAGGCACAGAAATGTCACCTAAGGTCTCCCAGTTGACTGTTGACAGACAGGAATAGCAGGATGTAGCTATGCCCTCTTAGCCACTGAATGCTGATTTCTAGCTTAAATCTTGTCTAATCTGTGCTTCACATGGCATAGAAGTTCGACCTTTCTTTCAAAATCTCCTTTTAAGCTGCTGGCCAGAGTAGTTGCCCTTTAATATTGATGCACATGAAGGTCACAGTTGCTTGCTCGTGATCCTTGTTAGGAAGATGATATTTTTCAGGTGCACTCAAGGAAGGAAATTTGAGTGATTTACAATATTTAGCAATGAGCTGTCAGAAATCTGTGATTTTTCCAGCCAAACCCAGCTCTCATTGAAGCCTATACTTAGATTTTTCTGGCTTCAGCAAGAGTTGTATGAAGCTATTAAGCTGCCAGCTACTGATGTGGCGAGGTGCTTAATGCATTTAAATAGGGTGTGCTGCTCCCTGCCCTTGTCAGTGGACAAGTGTGGGTGGCTCATTGAGGTGGAGGCTGTGTGTCAGTGATGAGGTGTCCAATATACTCTGTAAGGCACCTGGAGAGTCGGGGCTTTTGGAGGAATGCCCATGTAAGAAAGGATATTCCTCCAGTTATGAATATCCTAAGAATCGTGACCCGAGTAGGCTGCCTTGTCCTCACAGAGCCGTTCAGAGACAGTGAGTGGTGCTGCTGGGGCACCCCAGGATGTGTACTGCTCTACAGAGCCTTTGCTGTGTGAACTCTTCTGCACCAGCCTGCACTGCATGCTGCTGTGCTTACATGCTTAATGAACTGTCAGCTTGCCAGAAAGCTTGTTTAATTCGTCAGCTGCCTCTTCAGCTGCTTGCTCAAGCCATAAAAACAGAATCTGAAACCACCCACAGGCCATTGCGACAGGGAACTCTTAGAAGTCTATCTCTCACCTGATGCACTTTCCCTCCTTTCCTCTGTTTTCTATCCTTGCTTTTGAGTGAGCTCTTTGCTACTTCTGTGTGCTGCAGATGAGACAGTGCAGGGTCCTCACCGACCCTTGTGCTTAGCCCACAGTTTTAGACTATTAATTCCATCACTGCCCCTTCATAACTCCTTCGTAACTCCAAGTCAGACGAATCTGACATAGCCAGCAAAGTCTGCCACTGACTGCTGTTGTCTGCGTTCTCTCCAAGAGTTTATCTGTCACAGTGCTCAGATGTAGCCTCTGCTCCACCCTTGAACTGGCAGAGTGTTGGATTAGACATTAGGAGACAGGTTTCTGTGTGCTTCAGGATGTGACTGGTGAGACAGAGGGCAAGTCCTTCGTCTCCACTTCTCATTTGCAAAATAGAACAAGCCTTCTTTCCTTCATATTTTTTTTCTGTATCCATATAAAGTCTCTGAGGTGTTGATATAGAACAAACACACAGTGCCGAGAGGCCATAATTTAATTGGAGGTCTTTAAGAATGCTGTATTATCCAAGGGGATATTTTATGGCAGAAAAGAGGATGATGTTTAACTCTATGTGATTCCTTACTGAGTCAGTATCCATTCAAGTATCCATTAAATCTATTTCCCTTCAAACGAAGCAGAATCTTCAGTATCCATTCCCTCTTTCTCAACTGAAACAATTAATAGATAATGTTCTCGTTGTAGTCTTGCCAGGAGTTTTTTAATTACCTATATGATTTTATTACATAATGGCGTTGTTTGCTCCGTTAGGCTATTGGCATCTTTGCAGGAAGCAAACAAACCTACTGGCATCCATCAAGTTGAGTAATTACAGAGACTTTGTTTACTTTTTTCAGTTTTCCTGATCAATACTGGCACTGGCTCTGCAGCCTGGGCTCTGAGCTCGGCTGCTCACAGACAGTTCTTATCCTGCTGCCTTAGCAGTCAGCTAGATGGGAGATGATGAGGGCTCAATAGTCCTGAAAGAACAGGAAAGGGATAGAGAATTGCTATAGCCTCATCCCCAAGAACCTAGGCATAGGCCCAGATTGTGCCCTGATCTCTTCCTGTAGTATTTTACAGCTAGTGGAATCTAGACATTTGTACCATAGGTGTTTTTACAGGAAGTTGGGAAGTGCCTTTGGCTGGTTGTGTTTAGGTGCGCTGTGTAACTGTTCTGTGGAGTCTTCTGGGTTACAGATCTATTCCATGTGCATCCCCTGTTGCTGTCCAGGTCCTGCCTTTCAGGCTTATGCTTAGAAGAAAATATTAAAAAATGAGAGCCCAAGTGTATTCCCCTTCATATTCTCACCCTTATGTACTCAATTATACTTGTCCGAATCAGGTGTGAAATGCTACCTAGCAGAATGGAATCATTTTGCTTTGTAGCTAGCAATAAGATAAGGTGCAAAGTGGGAACAGCCTAACCCAAAGCACAGATTCTCTATCTTTCAATTATTGCATTGTGCCATTCAGGCATCTTTAGCAGTGAAAAACTCAGTGACAGACTGAACACACCTTTAGTTGTGGAAAAAACAGACATCATCATTGTAGAAGTGGCATCTTGTGCGTAAGCCCTCCTTTCATGGCTTGTTTATACAAGTGCTCTGGAGTGGGTCACTGCTAGCTTGTGGAGACAAGGAAAGGCAGAAGACCCTATTCAGAGAAATATGGAAGAAGTTAAGGGACAGCAAGAGGTTCTCATTCCTATTCTGGTGAAGGTAGAAGGCAAAAGAAAAGACCAGGTATTGAGCTAAGTGGTTTCCACAGACAACTTCTGTGTGCAGAGACAGAACCTCTTCTGTCTGTGTCAGAATTTAACTGGCAGGGCTTGGTAACGTGTAATGAAGTGGAATATGAGTGAGGGTAGAGTGTAGTGTCATCACTATTTGAGCAGTGAGATGTGGTATAGCCCAGTGCAACGATTTCCTGAAGAGAAAGGAAGGTGCAGTGAGCTCTGAAAGGAGCAAGGAGCAAGGATGGCAAAGGAGCAGGGTAACTCATAAATTGCAGTGCATTAACCCTCCTCTCCAAGGCATGATGAGTCCAAATGCCCTGATACAGGGACATATCTGTGGAGATAATGACAGTTGGGGCAGCCATAGGAAAGTAGAGGAAAAGCCACATATTCCTCCACTCAGTGCCTGTCACCTTTCCTCACCACAATGAGAGCCTATGGAAAGTGGAACAGGGCCTTATGTGCTGACATGCTGTTGATCTGAAAACTACTGTGTCTTGAAAAGACAGAGCAAAGGTTTACAACTGAATCCAGCAGATGCAGGAACCTGACTTGGGGCCTGATTGGTATTCAGATCTGGTGCAAAGTGCTTAAGAAAAAACTTATTAATTTCCCCTTCTACAAAGAGCAGGAGTGCGACAGTAATCACAGTATCAAGTCATAATAATAAAAAAAACTCCATTGAAAATAGCTGTTA
>NW_010174433.1:0-2248 GCF_000695765.1 Mesitornis unicolor | reverse complement strand
TCAGCAGGGGAAGATTGTATTAAGATAAAGTAGATTATAACACCGGCGGACATTAAAGGTTGTCATTGTATGGTAAATCACATCAGGAAGTCACAAAAGCTGCTCTTTACACAGTCAGGGATTGAATACTCTGATATAGCACCTGATTTATTCTCTGCCTCCATTACGGCATCCCTGGCAAACGTGTAGGTAGAAGGAGAAGAGAAGGAAGGGAAAGACTTGCCAGCTAGACTGGATTTCTGAGCTGTGGTTTTGGGGAAGATGTGTGGGACTGGGGTGAGGCCACACACATTTGTCCCTTCACCTTCTGCTGGGTGCTGGGCTCTGCACACTTACTGCAATGCAGAGGCATGGATTGAAGCCTTCCCTCAGACTCTTCTCTCCTGTGGAGTAGAAGCAGTGATCTGAGGAGGATACTCATGGTTCCAGTGCTGTATCCCCCACAGGGAACATCCTGTGCTCCCCTTGAGGATGGAGGCTGCCAGCTGGGCTCCTTCACTATTCAGACTGCCTCATTGCCACCACAGTGACAGTGACCCACCAGCAGTTCTCAGTCACCAATATAGAATCATAGAATCATAGAATGTACTGGGTTGGAAGAGCCTTTTAAAGATCATCTAGTCCAAGTGCATATCCAGCATGGAACATACCCCCAGTCCAATCCCTAGCATCCCAAATTTATCCAGAGCACACATACCCACTTTTCAACTGTCAAGCCCTTTTGAAACCTGCCCTCTCCATTCTCTGCCCAAACTAAACTGCTAAAAACTCTTTACTCCTCGCTTAACAGTAAGAATCCAGAAAAAATGTAAGAACACATTTAAGGCTGCCAGGCATTTCCTCGTGGGACTTTACACATTCCATAGATTGAGCAAAGCCCTTCCACTGTAGGAAGTGTGCATGTTTGTAAGTGGGCAAGACAAGGACTACTGGCTCCCTCCTCCCTGGTCAATGCTGTGTGTGCATCTTCCCAGGAGCCTGACCCAATTCTGTCTCAGATATGGATTAAACTAATGCCTAAAATCACCCCCCTTCCCATTTTGCAGCTGAGTGCTTTCAAATTCCTACCTGTCATAGTCCTATGTCCTTGACAGATATGCAGTTGAAAGTCACTTTGTATTCTGCCCCAGATCTAGTAGTAATGTTTTACCAGATAGTCATACCTGCAAGGGGTGTGAAAAAACCTGAACGGACAGGGCTTTGCCAAAGTATTTTTTTGTGTGTGTATGGGATTTTCTTCTGTACATGTACTACTGACACCTGCAAAAGAGTCTTCGCTAGTGGAGTTTGTGGTGCTTTTGCAGGTGGTTTAAGTGTAGCAGCACTAAATTCCTTCCAATGGTCAGAGCAATCATTGTACCCTCCAGGAGCACAGGCAAAGGTTGGAGCACTGTTGTCTTCCCTGCACATCAAAAGTGACCTGCTACGTCATCATCAGAAGTGTCCTGGAGACCAAAGGAGCTGCCTTGTTAAACTCCTGAGAGCAGAGTCTGTTGGAGTCTCCAAACTGGTCCTCAGGTGAAGCCCAGCATGACAGATGGGGTTTTTTTCAACTTGCTTTTTCAGATCAAGCCAATATTATTTTCACAGTTCTCTCTCCAAACATTTTTTGGCACAGAAAGCTGTATGGAAACAGTATCTCTCCATCTTTTCCTAGGGAAATGTTATAATATAGTTATATTTGGGCCATTGAGAAGAGCATGGACATAGAGGTCTTGCTAAACTTGCACAAATGTCTCTTGCACAGTGTGCTTCTACAACTAAATGTATGCTTTTTTCCTGTCTTTGACACCTTGATCTCTCTAGTTCCAGGTAAAGAGTCAGCATGCTGGTTTTATTAGTGCTTCTGAGTTTTATGATCCTGCAAAGGGAGGAGAACGCATATTAAGTATAATAGGCTTTTGGTGAAATGTATGGTAGCTTGTGTAGATTAATTTAGTACGTTGTTTCACCACCTAATATGCACATTTAGGAACAATTTTAGAGTGTGAAAACATTTTAAAATGAATGCTAATTTCAAGCTAAGGGAAGTATATTTGCATAGAGAATAAGAAAGCCAGGACTAGCCAGGCAAGAACCGAGTTAATTCTGATTTTTCTGGTTCAGCTGCATTGCTGCGTTTGTTAATGTATTTCAGATCTTGTGCCTGTCATGCTGCTTTATGAACTCTTATGAGGTGGAGGGAGAAGAATGTCTCCACATTCCTAAAGGATGTCAAGGAGAAAACCTGATAATAATAATAATAATA
>NW_010174432.1:0-1597 GCF_000695765.1 Mesitornis unicolor | reverse complement strand
GCCCCCGGGTTTATTTTAACAAACGCCGTAATTTTCTATTATAAATTGGGATTTTATTCCTTTATCGGTTTGGCTCCGCGCAGTCCGTTCATTTGCACGTGTCCGTGTGCGTGCCCCGGTGACATTTCGGATGCTATTTTTAGGGCTGGAGGACCCCACCCTTGGCTTGGGGAGGGGAAGGGGGGCAGCACAGGAGGACGAGGAGGAGGAGGAGGAGGAAGGAAAAACCTCGGCCTCAGCAGCTCCCGGCCTCTGGCCACCACCTCCTGGGGACATGGGAACCGTAAGGTCATTTCTCAGCTCCAGAGCTGTCAAACCGCCCTGCAAGGCTTAAAAAATGCAAATGTATGCAAATGAAGTGCCTGGGCTGTTTCTCTTCCTCTTCTCCTCCCCCCTCCCCATTTAGGTGACACGAATCACCTTCAATTTTACCAGCATCCTCTAAAGTTATCGGCATGCCCAAGCACTGCGGTGAACAGAGCCGCATCTCGAGAGGAGCAGGAAGGGAAGAGGAAGGGGAAGGAGTCCATTTCTACCAAAAGGAGCTGTACATAATTTCGGCTTAAAATCACATACCCCTGATCTCTTAATTCCTTTTTTTTCCTTGCTGCCGAGTGAATAATCTAAAAATTGAGGAGGATGCGGTGCATCTGGGAAAAACGTCTATAAAAACCAATAGTCAGGGTAGTCTGATATTCTGCTTTTCTGATCTTTTGCATATAGGGTGATCTGGTAATAAAAAAATGAAAATAAGATTCATAGGAAGACACCTTCCTTCCTGCAAAAAGCTCCTTTAACACTGATGCTCCTTCCAAACAAAAATAAAGGAGTAGCAGAGAGCTACAGCAATAGAAATCTAATTGCTCGTGCTTGTTATTAAGGATGCATTGGATTTATTTTCATTTATTGGTGATTTTCAGGGAAGATCGGATCTGGAGCTGGTCGGGCTGGTGGAGGAGGGTAGCTGGTTAACATGGCGAAGCACAGCGCACTCTAATGAATCAATTTGTTTCCGACAACGGACATAATTAGCGTGGAGCTAATGAGCACGCTGGGGGATGCAGGGCTGGAGCATCATCCCTTGGCCAAAAATGTGGGTGGCTGCAGCTGAGGGGGTGCTCAAAGCAGTGTAATTCCCAGTTCCTCTCCCCATCTCTATGGGGAGGAGGTTGGAGGAGGCTTGCCATGGTGGGGGCTGCCCTCCAGCCCCCGTGAGGCTTCGCTGGCTCAGGGACCGCTTGTCCCCAATCCTGGTGCTGATCCCACCAGCCTGGTGGTCCAGAGTGATGCTACGTCTGGGTTGCACCCTCTTCCCAAAAGCGTTTGGCAGAGCAGGTGGTGGGAAGGAGGTTTGGAGTCAGCGCAGGCTGAGGCTGAGCAGGGTAGGACACCCAGGACGTGGAGATGGATCCCAGGAGAGATGCAGAGGTGGGACGGGGCGGGACTGGGAACCTGCCAGGGATGCAGAAGGTGGGACTGGGAACCTGCCTGATGGTCTCAGCCTTGACAGAGAGGCCAGAGTCTTACTTCCATATACTCACTTATACATATATATATGAGTGTGTTTGTGTGTGTGTACATATATATATATATATAT
>NW_010174431.1:34915-35128 GCF_000695765.1 Mesitornis unicolor | reverse complement strand
CTCCCAGCTGCCTATGGAATATTTTATCTGTATCTTCATCTTGGTTAGGTGGTCTATAACAAACTCCCACCACAATATCTGACTTGTTGGCCTTCCCCTTGATTCTCACCCATAGGCACTCAACTTTGTTGTCACTATCGCTAATCTCTAGGCAGTCATAGCATAACATACATGGCCACCACCTCTCCTTCCTTTACTATACCTTCCGAAACT
>NW_010174431.1:11782-34805 GCF_000695765.1 Mesitornis unicolor | reverse complement strand
CCATGCTGTGTGCATTGGTGTAGACACACTTCAGTTGGGCTAAAGGCCCTGCCACCTTTTCACAGTTGTCAGTACTGCTGCAGAAAGCAATCTGCCTTTTGGGCTCAGCTATATGGTCATCAAACAAAATGAATTTATGATGAACGCACAACTTAATGCAAGCAGAGCAAACAGTTAAACTCTTGAGGACCAAGTTGTAAACACAGTTACGACAGGTATGTGCCAAGTAATAAAATGCAGTGCATTAATTTTCATTAATTTTCTCAAAGATTTTGGTTTCTCTCCTCCCTCCTCCAACACCCTCTATTGGTTTTGAGGGCTCTCACCCATGCAATCCCTGTTGCTGTGTTTACCCCTGTATTGTGGCATGCTGAAAGTAGGAACCTCCCTGGGTTGGATATTGACAAAGCTCTTTTGGATCCTGGTGCCAGGAGGACCAGCACTGCAGCTGGGTAGTGCTTGGTATCACAACTGTACACGGCTGCTTGTTCAAACCAGCACAACTTCTACACTGCAGCACTAACAGGGAAAAAAGTGACAGCTATGGAGAAGTAGCCTTCAGGAGTAAAGAGGAGCTGAATAACTTGAAATGTGTGAAATCTCTGTACTACCAGTTCGAGAACAGAAACTGAAAATAAAAGGTTCATTTTTTTGGATTTATTTGTAAAGACTTCAGGTCAAAAAGAATATGAACTAAGGGAAGTTTTATGTATTAAAAGTAATATTTATGTCTTCAAGTGGACTTGTAGGGTGTTTTACTTTGTGAAATATAAAACCAGCATGTAGTAAGGTACTAAGCATGTAGTAAAATAAGAAAGTAATGTTTTCTGTAATAATTACACCTGTACAGAAATAGCATTCTGCAAAAGTTAAAAGTTCTTCTAAATATTTGACATATGCAATAGTACTAATTAGTGCTTTGTATGGTGGAAATATTGAATGAAACACTGGGAACTGTTTATGAATGCTTTATACAAAGGTCTATATATTCAGCTTAAGCATTTCTGTGTGATTTGGTACATTAATAATGGTATCCTGTTGTGGATGAACTGATCTGATCATTATACAATACAGTAGGATTTAATTGGTTCATTTTTAAATTCTCAAGTATCAGAGAAAGTGTGATTTTTGTTATTGCACTTTTCTCAAATTCCCGCAGAGCTGAAGACTGAAGCACAATGAATGCTCTCACACATTCTCTGTCATTTGTATGGCCAAAGCAAGCATCTTGTAATGATGACGTTGATAATAACATGAGTTACCATACGATTACCTCATTAAGCTACTACACTAGCTTCAGTTGAAATGGACATTTCAGCATTGACTATTATCTTGAAAATAACCTCCTTGTTAAAGAACCACAGGCTGGGATGGACAGACTTTCAGGACAAAGGAAGGAGAATTTATTGGGTGAGTGTATGGTTACTTATACAAACCAGTCAAATACATAAAAAACCCCCAGTTTCTTTAAGCAGAAGAAAAGTTTTGCATTCCTTTTTAACATATTTGCTTGGAATAAGACCTTGGGAATTGCCATAGTGGATGAGTCATTGATCTAATCCAGTGTACAATGATGACTGAAGAAGCTTTGAGACACAGATGAAAAGGTCCTGAAATGAGCAATCATAAATTAACCAGTCCAGAAGAGAATTTTCTTTATAAACCCATTTGATGGGAAGTTGGCGAGTGTGCTGAATAATGAAAGCTTATAACATTGCCAAAACTCACGGCTTTTTAAGTTAAAAGTTTTACTGCAACTGCAGTTTTTATCTTTGTTCACAATGTGGTTTGATTATTGTTTTGAATCCTGCAAAGCTCTTTGCTTTAATGCTGGAGGAACTTGTGGCTCTTGGATAATGCCTTTTTCCAGTAATTTTCAAAGCAGTTCCAAAGAGGGTCACTATAACTAAAATACACTCCCTTTTAAACGTAGCTGTGTAATGAACTTAATGAGTTAAACTGTGCTTAAGAAACTATTTCACAATTTAATGTACGCTGTTCTTCACATGAGCATATGGAGGAATAAGGAGGAAATACTACCCTGCTTGTTTTTTAGCCTTTCTTTGGATCTGTCTTACGACCTGCCACTTGTTTTCAGTTTTTTTTCCTGAGCTTTTCATTGTGATATTGTAAGAAATATAGAGAACAAAATTACTGCCAAAGACACCTGCAGAAGTATTAGAGTCCACGTATTACCTGCATATTTGAGTCTCTCTTGTGGATGATCCTCCTCTACATTTGGCCCTCTGATAATGTGAGGCCAGGTAGATACGAACAGTGTCTTGGTGTTTCTCAGCCAGGCACCAAGACAAGATACAGCTGCAAGCCACAGGCCTTGCAAGTGTCCCCTGAGCCGGGCATCCATGCTTTGGGTTTTCCCATTGTTTGATCATACCTGGACATGGAGCAGGAGTATGTGTTATCTCTCTACTGTTGCTATCTGATGAGTTTTGGAGTCTCTAGTCAGGGGATCATCTTGGGAGCTCAACATGCCTCGGGCTGGCAACCCCATCTTCCCTCTGCCCAACTCCAACAGTCCTGTCAGTGCATCAAGTGGAGGTCCCCAGGGTGGGGGGAGCAACAGCTAGGCTGAGAGGCTTGGAGAAATGCTGCTGTGGCTTCTCCTTGGTGGTCATAAGCAGCACTATTTGGCTCTGAAAATAGAGGTTATACTCTGCATTGCAAATGTGTAGTGGTTAAGCCAATGTATCTCAACAATGTTGGGAAAGCGGTTTTGACACAATTAGATGAATGAACTTGCTCCAGCAATCTGAGCCTAAAATTTGCAATGACCAAAGCCATGGTTTGGACTCATTAGCCAGATGAAACAGAGCAAAACAATTTCAAATGCTAAATAGTTGTTACAAGCAATTTGTGAGAACAAAGATAAATTGTGGAAATCATGTTGTTAGCTATTTTTAAATAACACTTATTTTACACGAGTCTTGGACTTCTTGTTAACAGCATTAAAGGAAGATGAAAATTGTGAACCACTTAGCTGTATGATCTAGGTATTTCCAGCCTGCAGGTATTCCTTGATATGTTCTTCTTCCTCCTGTTTTTCTAGTATGATAAAACTTTGGTGACAGGTGCCAAACAATTATGTATTCTGGGCAAACATGGCTTTGTATTTCTCAATTCTTCTATGTTATTGACCCCTGTATTCAGCTTTCCAGTGTCTTTCTTGTCCTCAGGGTAAGTATAAGCTCTCACCTTACAATTTAAAGTAAATCTGCAAGTGAAAGTATTTGCTGTATATGAGATCAGGTGCACTGCTGTGACAAGATGCAGGCTGTAAATGGACCAAATTTACTACAGACATGTGGGTCTTTGTTTAGTGAAGTGCCTAAATATATGTCCTGTTTTGAATGTGCTGGATGTGTTTGGCTATGCCAGGCTGTGGGATCTGCATGGTGGATGCTGCTGCTGGTAGGAACATGCACAGACCCATGGCGGGGCTACAGCAATGAGTGTCAGGAGAGGAGATGTCTTGCATTGTCCATGTTGCAGCAGCTCCTGCACCCTGGTACAGCATGGCCCATCCCCGAAAAGGTCTCATTCCCTGGCTGGCACCTGCCCTTGGGATCCATAGGTGCTACTGGAGACACAAGCCACGAGCAATGAGAAGGACACTGGAGCAATGCATTGCCTGTGCTGTCATGAAGGCATCATTCCTGATTATGCAGTGACGAGTGTACTTTCTTTGCCCCTGACTCCTTTGTTGAAGGGGTGCGAGTCTGTTCATTAAAATAATTATAATGAGAGTAGGAGACTGTTTTCCTATTGATGGAAATGGTGAATTCAACACATGAATGAAAAGAGCAGTGCTGTGGAGAGATGTTTTGTGAGGAAGCAGTGCACTGACCTGGTCGCAATCAGATGGGTAACTGTATTTCATTCTCCAGACAACTCTGCTCCAACACTGTAATTCTGACTTAATGTCTGGTATCTAATGCTTTACTAAGTTTGAATTTTTTCTTTCATTTCAGTGCAAGTGACCAGCTATCACTAGAGTAAAATAGAAAATTCTCTCTGTTGCCTCACACATTTCATTAACTTTCCCTCTGCCCTCTGACACTTCTGTCTCCAAAAAAATTATTTCTGAGGCTTCACTGCCTTATCAGGCATTTTTTTTTTCTTTTTCTGGAGACAGAGGTGTATTTAAAATATGATACTCACAAAATGTGTGTGATCAAGCATATGCAGCCAACAGATGCCAGGTATCATCGTCCCATTGTGCAATGCAGGTTAGGAGGTTCTTAGGATATAGTAGCCAAGACTAAAGCAAGCAACTATCTGCAACTGTAGGCTTAGGTGTGAGTAACAGAAATTACTTCTATAGCTGAGCTCAAGCATAAAAACTCTTCAATGGGCCAGATTTCAGGAAGACAGTATTTTCTTCTCTCTCTCTTTTCCTTTTTTCCTTATCCTTGAGAAAGGCAATGTCTAAGTACAGAAATTAAGGGAAGAAAAGTGGGCCAGGTACTGCAGTGCCCTTTGAGGTGAAGGACTAATCATATGGTTTCTGACTGCCTAACTGTCCTCATTATCAATCTGCTGTTGAAGGCAGCACATGTCGAGGGAAATATGTAGATGATTGGTTTGCATGAAGAAGTTTAATATGGGTCACTGCCCTTGACAAGACAAAAATATAGTCACTTCGGATCTGTGAAAGCATCAATGGAAACAATAACTGAGCACAGCAAACTTGTCAGTGAAAACTCACATTCCTGCCTATGCTAGGAAACCTGTGTGTTACCTGTGTGTAACTCTGTGAAGTTAACCCAAATCATGGAGTGAACGAGGGACTGGTATGGCACTTCGGCTCCCTCTGGAAAGGTGGCCCATGGAAGAGTATGGGTATCTGGCCCCTTTCTTGGCCCAGGATGAAGACATTATTTGTGAGGCAATGTGAAGCTGTAGAAGTTACAAAGCTTTGTTTTGGGAAAACAGTGTGATAGTTTCTATACAGCTAATGCATAAGCTGCTCCCCATGGTTCTGCAGCACCGTGCTAACTTCATTCCCCAGCTGGTGTTTGAACATCCTCAAGACAAAGGCTTCTTGTGTCATTCACACATCCCTTTCCTCGTACCTTACTGTGCTGGTGGACCTGGTGAGACCACACAGACTATCCCTGTCCCAGGCCTGCTGACCCTGCTGGTGGCTCCAGCATGGGTCTGCATCTGAGGCCACTCATCAGAGTTCTTAAACTGGGAGAGAGGTTGCAGAAACAGAGCAGAACTGGAGAGAGTCTGTACTTTTACAGCAAAGGTGCTACTGAAAGGAGTGGTGATTGGGGTACAAACATTATTTTTGCAAATGATAAAGAAAGAACATTCCTCTACCCCTGGAGCATCTGCCAAGAGTCCTGCATGAATCAAAGCCTTGGCCTCAGAAGTGTACATGGATGGACACCAGATCTCCTGTGGTTTTGCTCTCAACTCACAGTGAACATTCATTTCAGTTAGGACAGGCCAAAGATGAGAAACCATGTGCTGGGGCACCACCCTTGGCACAAACATACAACCACACAAAACCTTGTGCTCCTTCCTGAGAAAGGGGAATTTTAATTTTTCACAGAGAAGAGACAAAGCAACACTTCTGTTGAGATGTCTCTGAGGTAATGAGCAATGCCCTTTTCCTTCCAGTAGTAGCCTGCAGAAAGGCAGCTTTCATCTTCTGCTTGCTATACTTTCTCAGCAGCCTCCAAGAGCTATTTCTGGCCACCTTCTTTGCATTGCCCATGTGTTAGTACTCCTTTTTTATACTTCCTATTACCACCTGCCAAGGAGCAATGCCCAGCATTACAGCCATAGTGCAACTTTTGCCAGGGCTGGATAAGATGTCAGGGTGTAATGGTCTTTTATGGATGTAGAAGATTATATAGGCAAAGAGCAATGACATATTAGCCTCCAATACAAGGCTGAGGGTGCCTTTATCCATTTGTACATAATTCCTCTTGGCTGTTGTTAATGAAAGAGATGCAAATTTTACTTTTGCAGTTGTCACTGAGCATGAGACATCACTGCTCCTGTGCCGCAGGGTAAGGCATCACTATCCTGTCTTGTGGGAAACATTGAATCATAATGCAGGAGCATGAAATCTGAAATTATAAGTATCTTGGTTTCCCTGGATGTTGGTGTACTTTTTTTTGCCCACTGCTATTTTGCTATTTTTTAACTCAGAAAATCAACCTGTGCAACACAGACTGGACCCTTGCAAAATATGCAAAGAAAGAAATACTGATATGAAATATCTATAGGAAGAGAGGCGTTTACTTTCTAGCAGTTCCCTCTTTCACCCTAATGTGATCCAAATGCACGACGCCATCTTGATCAAGTGTTATGTCTGGAGCAGGGAAAATATTTCATTTTGATTAAACCAGTCTTAAAAGACTGCTCAGTATGTTGTCTTCACTCAACTCAACTGTCCCTCTCTTATCAGTCCATGAACTGATGTCCCTTTCAGCCTTTGAGGAGGTAAAATCTCCAGGACAAAGTACAAAGACTCCAGTACCCATTGTGTATTACCTTCCAAATGTTTTGGAGTAGCTGGAATATTTTACTCATTTGGGGGTCACTGACACAGTGCCTCAGAATGGGGTAAGAAAAGGCAATATTGGAAGCTTGCACATGTAACTTGCATTGAGGGGTTATTAGCTTTGTGGGTACCAAACTGTAACATAGCTGTGTCCTATGAATATGGGATTTCTTGACTAGGAAAAGGCTTTCTGTCTCCCGGTAATTCAGTGTTTCAAAACTGGAGCCTGCTCCCAAGTGTTATCATGAAAATGTAGGTGAGTGGTGATGCAGTGAGGTGATGAGGGTTTCAACGGGTATGAGAAGCTAGAGACACCCTCAGGTTTATTTCCAAACATGCTGATTGTAAGGTGTTTTAGAATGGCACTGGGCCTTGAGTTGTTTGAGTTGTTTTCGTCTCCATGATTTTTAGAGATTTTTTCTCCTGGGGCTGAGCATCTGAGCAAGAGGGAAGTGCTTGTGGGCTGGGTCTGCCTCATCCAGAAATGATCTTGTGCTTAAGCTGCACTGTGGTCTGTGCTCCCTCGGAGCACAGCACTTTGCCAGCCAAGTCTCTGGTGAAGCCTGGTGGGGAAAACACTTAGTGTATGGGGGGTTTTTTGGGAACTAAGTGGGGCTTTGTGCATGGGTCCGCAGTAAAAACAGTCTGTGGGTGAAAGGTTTTGCCAGTAACTAGCAAGGAGTTGCCGCTGCTCCACAGTCCCCCGGCACGTCTTCTGGTCTGGTTTTAATTGTCTGCAGTGTGAATTTGAATTCTGCTTTTTTGACATTCATTTAGTGGGTAATAGGTGCACACACAGTCTGTCCTCATAAAACAAAGATGTTGCAGACCTAATTTACAAGCGCTTGTAAAAACTCCAAGGTCAGCGGGCTTATTAAAACAAAAGCCCAAAAATTGCTGGGTGTCTCTCACTGCAGTGAACCTGGTTATTGCTGAGATTCACTCACCTTACCACAAGCTGGCTTTTGCTTTCCTTTTTCAACACACATCTTTCTGTAAGGGAAATACTGCCATAGCATTGCATTAGCACTTTCCAAATGCTTAGCCTGAATGAAAATACATGGTTTGTATTTCAGGTTTTAACTTATAATTTCATATAGATATTCTTCCAGTCTTAGGGTATATATTCCCCAGGGTAACACATTTGTTTTCTTTTCTTCTTTTGGCAGCTGGGTTACTTGTGCTTCTGTTTTTAATTGCAAAAGTCAAAACAGTGGACCAAATTCAGCTGTGGTGTAAATGTATTGAATTAAATGTGCAGCATTGCCACATTTTTATATTGGTTTTCAATATTAAATATTAATGCATGTAACTAGCACATTGATTTAAAGGGCACTGCAACAGTTAAGTGTTCATCTATGAGATTAAAACCATTACTGGCCACGCTGGGTGACCTTGCAGAAGCATTGCTGCTCTCACCAGAATCCTTGGCAATTGTGATGCCATTCATCAGACACTGGAACAAAATACTGCAAAACAAACAATCCAAACTCAGTAAACAGCAGTGTGAATAAATGCAGCTTTCCTCATACTCAGGTGCCTGTTCTGTATGTATGACTACCAATAGCAATGAGAGAGGAAATTAAAAACCATGAGTTGCATATGGACAGAAATAGAATTTTTCATACATATAATGCCATTCTTCAATGTGTCTTTTTACTTTTGTTGTACTTCTCAGTGGTCCTACCTGATTTTCTAATTTGCAGAAAAAGAATTGCATAGATGGGGTTTTACTATTTGGAGAAACTTGTGTGTTCACGAAAGGCTTTTTCCCCACCATGTGTTTTGTGAAGGGCTGCATGCTAGCTGCTTGACCCTAACCTCTTGCTTTACTGCAGTTGTGCTGGGTGCTCAGCAAGCCTCAACCCTGCAGGTCTGTGTGGATTGCGGGCAGGCCTTTTGAAGGCTGCTCTGCAGGGCCTGGAATTTGTTTTCTCAGTCTGGGTGTCAGACCCTGAGCGCTGACAATTGCACAGCCTGAAAAGCAAAAAAGTGTTAATTCCTTAGTAAAATGCTGCAGCAGTGTTGGCAGCATTTGGCACAGTCACGGTGGGGGGTGATGGCCCCATCCCCTGCGCCAGGTCCTGAAATATTTCTTCTGGCAGACTGCAGAAATGCTAGCAAATTGTCGTCAGCATGAATTATTTCTGAGATGCTTGGCAAATTTCTGATGCTGGCAGTCATATTAGTAATAGTTATGTTGTCATTGGCATTAGAAATCAATATTGTTGTGTGCTTGCTGTTTGTGTTTAACAATATGGTGTCTGAGTACCTCTCAAGTCCTAGGGCTCACTCCAACATGGTGCTCCTCAGGGACTGCTGGACTAAGGCCATAAGCTACCAGTACAATAAAAATGCAGGTATAGTTTTCTGTTTCCAGGTCTAGGAAGCCTGTGGAATAAACAGTTGGTTTAAAGTAGTCCTTCAACAGTGTTGTCGAAACATCATTTAGCACTTTACCAATATATGTTCTGCAAGAAAAACATGTGTGACTGCATTTGTCAGCAAAAGCTTAATTTTCCACTGAGTTGCCCAAGATATAGGGTTTCTTTATATAACTTGGCTGCATTGGATTGAACTGCCAGGGCCCTGCATCCTATGCCATGACATGCACAGTGCCCAAATCCTGTTGTCATGGGAGGCAACATCTGGAGCTCAGGGCACTAACCATACTTCTGAGGGCTCATGATGGGTGATGTTGGGAAAAGTCACTTTTGCAGTTCAAAAGGCCACATGGTAAGCTGGTATATAACTCTGTGGAGTTTCTCTCTAGTAATTTCTTCCCGGGGTTTTGTATGTTAAATATATTTGTGTTGTTGAGAAAATATGAAGACGTGAAAGGGCCTCTGTTTGTATGCTATGTGAGATGGTAGAAAATTTTTAGGTTTTTTTCCTCCATCGCTCATGCTTGATTTTAATGCTGTGCTTTTTTTTTTCCTTCTCTGCATTGCCATATTTTGTCCACATTCAGCTTCCAAAGAGTATATTTATATTTTCTTGTGTGATGAATAAAAAAAAACAAAAGCCAAAACTTCCCTTCACAGAGACACTAATTTATACCAGATGGATAGAATTACAGGAAGACAGGAGGTTTACTATGCATAAAATATGGGACTGTCACAGCTTATGCTCCATCAGAAAGGAACTGGTCTATAATTACATGCTAGATATCTAGCTAAATAACAGGAAAAGTTTTTAATGTTTTGCATGAATGGCTGACCAGTTAAGCCAATTTTGTTAGTCTCTGAAAGGGTGGCAAGGTGACCACAGCACCTTTTTTCTGGCCAAACTGCTTGGGACTCTTTAGTAACAGAATTTGTTATTTCTCTTTTCTACTATATGTGTCCATATTGTGGCATAGTTATATGTAAGACACTTTTCAGCTGTACTTCTAGAAGGATATATGCAGCAAAGCTTGTGAAACTGATGAAGTGAAATAGTATTTTTTGCGTATATACACCTGAAAACTTGGTATCAATCTGCAGTGAATGCTGTATCTGTTGTACCCATTTACTTTTATGTGTGTGTTCAGGTACATGGACAACATGTACAGACACACACACACATACTCTTTTCTGTGTGGGTATAGGGTCCTATTCACTATAGGCCAGTATAGCCTTAATGTATTGCCTGATTCATCAGAGCAGAGTATAAAAAGCAAGATTTTTCAGGTATGTTTTCTTAACAGGAGGGTAACAAAAGAAATCATAGTTAGACTGCTAGGTAGAGCTTTGCTTTTTATAGCATTACTTCTGTTTCAGCAGTTTTTAGAATGGCAATAACAGCTTTGCTTGCTATTAGTGGTTTCATCCGAGGGGCTCTGAGCTCTTTAAAACCAATTATATTTATAAACAATGCATCAATTACAATACTTGCATTTCACTACAGGGCTTAAAACAGCTCAGAGAGCTCAGGCTCTTGTCCTCAGTCTCAGATCAATGCAGTGACCCATGACTGAACCAAGCTGGAGATTTCTGAGCCTCAGGCCATTTTTTCATCCATTAAACCTCTTAGTCACCATAAATTGGGACTTAAGCAAATGCTGCCAGTTGGAAAACAGACATTTTGAAAAGAAAGGAAGGGTAGGCATGGAGTATAGTGGTATCCTGCGCCTTCAGACATCTGCAGGTTCAAACTGCTGTTTCATGACCAATTTTCTACATCACTGAGAGCAAGGTACTGATGGCAACATTTTCAAAAGCACCTGCGTTTCTGTTTTCCAAAGAGCTGGCTTCCAGTGAGGCAAAAGCATGCTTATGAAGGATGCATCTCTTTGGATTTAAATCTGCTATGTGAAGTTGCAGCTTGATGTATGATATCCCTTTGTACATGGCTTTTCCTTTCCTCAGTTCCTCTGGTTATAAAAGAGGACTAAGCAACAGCACAGTATCATGAGTGTCATCAGACACTGTGGCAATAGTGTCTGTGTACACATCCTAGGCAGGAAAGGGAATATTGTGTCATCGTAAGAAGTCAGGCAGCTGACACTGTTCTTCATTTTGTATTGGCTGTGATGAAGACGATACTAGCTTACAGTATGACTATAAAGACTCAGGAGCTCACTCCTCAGCTCCCAGCTGACCTATGGATTTTCTGGGTGACCTGAGGAAAGACAAGAATGCTTAGCAATCTTCTGTGAGCTTGAGTTTCACAATGAACAGGGGAAAGTGCACCTCAAGCACTGATGTATGCTTGAAATTAGGCATGCTTGGGCCTTGATCTCACACTTTTTCTCTTCCAAGAGAAAATGTTAGCAGAAAATACTTTCCTATGCAGCAGTTTCCTTACTTTTGCAGAAAAGAACCACAAAGACAATTGAGTCTGTGTTTACAACCTGTATCGTTGAGGTACACAAGGAGCTGTGCAGCCACCAAAGAAATATTCATAGTGATCCTACAGGTGAGTTGCTGTTAATAAGAATGGGAAGCTCAGCAGTCACCAGGCTTGCCCAGTGCCTGTTGGACACAGCTGCAATGAACAAAGGTCCTAGCCCATGACCCCTGTCTATCCCATTGGATGGATATTCTTACTCTATGCTGTGTCTCAGCACACAGTCTTTGGGTTTCTGCTGTTACATGATATGTGTACTGGCGCCTCACATGCTGGTGCCGTCCATGTCTCTCAGAGAAGCTCATCATATTTTCTGGAAGTCATTTAGTGGTATGACTTTGGGCATCTGCTGCACAGGACTGTGCTTTCTCTGGTACCATAGTGTTGAAGCTCTGCAGCTGGAGAGGATGATGTTCACAGCAGAGACCATAGCTATCTTTCAGAGGCTCCCACTGTGAGCCTGGCAATTTCCTGATCAGATACATAAGGGAGAAAAGTGGTCTTTGGATTTCACACATTTTCAAAGGCTCAATGAACCTTATTACATTGTCTGAGTCTCTGCAGATGGATAAATTGGCAGCAATTGGCTACATGGACCATAGGGTGAATTTGGCTCCCTTATCCTGTCTTTGGATGAGTTGTTCCAATGCCAGGAAAGCCAGACAGTTGCCTTGAAGGATTAAGCCTTTAGGAGGGATGTAATGCATGCTGCAGTGTCTCACTGTAAATAATTCAGAAAATGTCAGCTGGTGTCAAGAAATTGAAACCTTCAGAACATAGCTGAGATGATCAGTCATCTATTTGCTTCCAAAGCAAGCCTGGAATTATGCAGGAACGGTGCAAGGTTCATTAAATATACAGACTTTATGAACTGCGCATTCTCAGATACAAAATTGAAGAACACTACCCTCCTTCTTCATTTTGCCTTCAAGCAAATCCTCTGACAGATCTTTCTGTTTCCTGTTCACAAAATCGTGGTGATAGTGCAGAAAATCAAAGGCTGTAAAAATGCATGAAAGTGACTGTTTAAACCTTCTGCCTGATTTTCAGAAGAATGCTGCCATGCCCCTGCTCCTACCTCCACCTTTCACCCATGTGAAGAGTTCCTTAATTTTTTTTTAACTTGTTAGAAGAAATCAGCTCCCTGCTGTCAAGCCCCTGCTTTCTCTCTTGGTGTCAGGTAGCTGGGTGCTCCAGATGACTTGGGGCTGCAGCAGCAAGAGACAGGGCAGTGTATTTTCCCGGAGACAGGGCTCAGTTGCTGAAAAACACGGAGAATGTCTCTGCAATCAGCATAAATGCAAAATTGATCTATTTTCTAATATTGCCAAATATTACTTTCAGCATATTTTACCAACCACATCCACAATAATTACTAATTCTTAAGCTTTATCTTCCCTGTGCTTCTCTGCCCCTGAAAACTGCCAGTCCTCCAAATGGCTGATACTGTGGGGGCTATGCAGCAGATTTCATTCTGCTTCTTGATATCCCTTAGATGCCAAAGTAAAAACACATTTAAAAAAATATTATGTTCTCCTTTTCAATATCAGAGATAGTGGCAACCCTGTGAAACAAGGACCATAATGTAAGGCAGTTTTGAAATACTGGAGGAAGAAGGAATACTTTCATTGAAGCCTCAGTGATTCCAATGCAGAATGAGGTTTAGTTAGATCTTTATTATGTGTCTGCCACCTGCTCTGATAATCTACTTCTGTATATTATTTGTGCATTTAATTTCTGGAAATTCTTCAAGAAGCTTTCCTATGACTGGAGCTGAGTGCTTATTGACCAGAAGGGCAAAACTTCAACCCATTTCTGTGCTGAGCTTTGTCTCTGATTCTGCAGTGCACTCCATGCCAGCTCCTGTGAGACCAGCCCAAGGCCGCACCAGTGCTTTTGCCCTGGTTCAGTGCTGCTCTCCTCCCCTTGAAGGACAGGCATGCGGACAGGTAAAGCAGCTGTGAGCCTTTGCCCTATCCTGGAACTTGCATCATAAATGAGTAATTGTAAATGAGTTTCTTAAGAGGAAAGAGGATAACTGACCTACTGACTCACTGACCCAGTGTTAACAAATACTTACCATATGGACGTTGCCTGAAGTGATGCTTTGTGCTGAGAAAATGGACCAATTCTGCTTGTCTGAAAAATAGAATATGTTTGAGGAGAGGATCCTCTATCTAGGCTCTGCCTTCAATAGTCAAGGTGTTGCGGCATGGAGAGGCTGCGTTTTCCTCATCCTGGTGGGTTGAAGATGGTGAAGGAAGTCCCCTCAATGTGATGGGCTGGCCCTGCAGCCTAGCACAGCAGCCCTGGGGCAAAGAGAGAGCAACTGGGGCAGAATCAAAACTCTTCTGATGGCTTCTAATGTGACTTGAAAAGTGCTATTTCTCCGAAGGAGGTGATTCCAAAGAATCCCTGCAAGACATGTAACACCCTTGTGCACAGAGAGGGTGAGGATGGCAGCACCAGCAGCCTCAGGAGAAGTCAGGAGGCCAAGGAAGGTACCTAGAGGTTGGAACATCGCTGTCTGCCCCAGGCAGAGACCGGGAGCCATGCTGTTCCCACAAGCCCTCACAGCTTTTTAAGAAAGCATTGCTTGGTGTGAGCAGCTGCAGGGTTAATGGAGTTATTGTACCAGAAAATGTCACTCAACAATATTTACAGGTTTTCTGTAAGACCCAATATGACTCTGATTAACAATATCAAGCAAAACTGCAGAAACTTCTGCAGGGAAAAAATAAAAAAGAAGGATCTACATAGAAGCATATAGGTGGGAATGAGAGAGCTGACAGTAATTTCAGCAGTGTTTCTGAGAAACTACATGTTATTGAATAAAACTCTTATAAGAATTAAATATTTGGTAGGAACTGCCAGAGACAAAGCTGATTTCAGAAAAAAATTCAAAATCACAGAATCACAGAATCACAGAATCACAGAATCACAGAATCACAGAATCACAGAATCACAGAATCACAGAATCACAGAATCACAGAATCACAGAATCACAGAATCACAGAATCACAGAATCACAGAATCACAGAATCACAGAATCACAGTTAACATAGACATCCCAAACAAGATCAGATTGCTCAGAGCCCTGTCCAGCCTGACCTTGAATGTTTCCAGGGATGGGGTCTCTACCATCTCCGGGCAACCTGTGCCAGTGTTTCACCATGTTTTTCACCAATGTTTTACTCATTGTAAAAAAAAATCCTCTCCTTATACCCAGTCTAAATCTACCCTCCCTTTGTTTAAAACAATTACCCCTTGTCCTGTCACAACAGGCCTTGATAAATAGATTGTCCCCATCTATCTTATAGGCCTCCTTTAAGTACTAAAAGGTTGCAATAACGTCTCCCCACAGCCTTCTCTTCTCCAGGATGAACAACCTCATCTCTCTCAGCCTGTCCTCATAACAGAGATGCTCCAGCCCTTGGATGCTCCAGCCCTTGGCCTTTGTGGCCCTCCTCTGGACCTGCTTCAACAGGTCCATGTCCTTCTTGTACTCAGACCTCCAGAGCTGGACCCAGGACTCCAGGGGAGATCTCATCAGAGCAAAGTAGAACAAAGTAGAGGGGCAGAATCACCACTCGATTTGCTGGCCACACTTCTTTTGATGCAGTCCAGGATGCAGTTGGCCTTCTGGGCTGCAGATGCACGTTGCCAGCTCATGTCCAGCTTTTCATCCACCAGTACTCCCAAGTCCTTCTCCTCAGGGCTGCTCTCAATTATATCATCCCTCAGCCTATATTGATACTGAGGGTTGCTCTGACCCAGGTGTAGGACTTTGCACCAAAATGTCTGCACATTCTAGTAGTGAACTCAGACAAGTTTTTAATCTGCACCTGAAATCAAGCAGCCAAAACCTCCTTCACTAAAACAAAGTTCTACCGACATTTAACAGATACAGGTTCAATATGCTGTCTGGGAATATTACCAGACACAGGTATGTTAAGAATCCTTATGTTTTAGGCCCAATGATCCAAAATGTGCACTCACTCACCTAAAAAGAGAGGTCTCTCAATCTTGAGAAGTTACCTTAAGTGGCATCCCAACTCAAGGGGAGATTCTCTGACTACAGACCCATTGCTCCAAGGAGAACAGACTGAAATGCACCCTCTGACAAGGCCTCATTTATTCCCAGGTTGAATCTGATCTGTGGTCAAAATATGGTCAAGTTAGCCTCCTATTTTGGGTGCCCCCCAACTTTCCAACCTTTGACCCCCACTGAGTGGGCCAGATAGGAGCCATGAGGGGGGAAGCAGTCCTGGTGCTGGCAGAGACAGAATCTTAGGCGTTGCTTTTGTTGGGTCTTTAGCAGGTGTTTAGCAGGGTGGGTGCATCTGCCACAGCTGACAGGTTGGTAGTTCCAAGGGTCCTGCTTTCTACTCTTTTCAAAAATGGGCACAATGTTTCCTTTCTTCCAGTCACCAGGGAATTTATCTGACTGCCATGAATTTACAAACATCATGAAGAATGACTTGGCGACTACATCAGCCAATTCCCTCAGGACTCCGAGATGCATCTCATCAGGTCTCACAGAGTTGTGTGTGTGTGTGTGTGTGTGTGTTCAGGTTCTTCAGGTGGTCATGAACCTGATCCTCCCTTACAGTGGAAGCAACTTTACCCACCTGGTCTCTGTCTTGTGGTCCATTGACTCTGAAGGTATGAGGATGAGGGAGAGAGACACATAACGGACTTCAGACAACTCTATGAGAGTTATAGAGTGAAGACCTTTATTCTATCAGAAGCTCTGCTTTTATAGTCTAAAATCCCTTAGTCACCCTACATAAACTTTTCTATTGGTTACATATGTGTCCATATTTCCTAAGCTAATACATGACTGGTTACTATCTTACACACATGTCACCGCCCACATCCTTTTTCCGGTTTGGTTTACTTCCGCTTCCGGGTGGTTTACTTCCAGGTCGCTCTATTGCTGCATTGCCATACTTCCTCATTCTTTTATGTTCCCACATGAGGAGAGAGGTTTTCAGTGAAGACTGAGGAAAAAAAAGCTGTTGAACACCTCAGCTTTCTCCTTGTCTGTTGATACTAGCTCACTATTCTTGCTTTTGAGGGGGTACACTTTCTTTAATCTTCCTTTTCTGGTTGACATACCTGTAGAAGCCCTTCTTGTTTACCCTTGTTTACTTTTTACCAAAATGGTAGTGTCATGTATGGATTTGCTAATAAAGAAGAAGTAGGGAGACAGGTTTTTATCCCTTTTTTTCCTAGTTAACAGAAAGGTACCAGATCCCTAAAAGCTACAGTCTGTGTAAAATGAGTTGCATTTCTGTATCTGTGTGATACATAATTGCTCATCTGGAAGAGAAATTACCTGCTATGTAGGCACTGACAAGGTAACTGAACAAAAATGAGCCATAAGTTGTTCTGTACTTTTTTGTCAATGACCTTTTGATTTCACTTGAAATTTTGGCTCATTATCTTCAAAATAAAAAATATGGAATTACATTATTTTTGGATGTTTGGTTTAATAGAACAAAGTAATAGGTACAAGACAATACATTTCATTGACTCATGTTGGGGAAGGTTTCCTCATTTTTTCAGAAATGTATCAGAAAATATGCTCAAAGCCTCAAATTTGACACATTGTTATTTTCTTGCATTAACATTATAATAATCTTCCATTTACAAAGATGTGTTGCAAAGCAGCATTTAGATAATATTCCATATTTTGTGGTTTGAGAGGCCAGACAGATTTTGTGATTTGACGTTTGCTTCTGAAACTATTTGCTGTAATTTACTTTTATCTCAAGCTCTACCTGTTAGCCTTCATAAACTACCTTCATAATCTCCAGGCACAGTGGGAACAATATCAAATCCATTACACATCATCTACCCTTTTCCAGTTTTTACATGAGTATCTGATAACAAATATTGGTTGTAGGCTAGAGGAAAGGTGCACTAGTGACTGTTGTAACAAACTGAAAAGCACCGACAAACTCTTCGGTACTTTATGCCGTCTCACTTGGGCAGGCAGTGGGAAGGCCCTGGAGACCGCTCTACCACCCTGCTATACGAATGAGCTTAGTACTAGGCACTTAGACACTTAATGCTTAATCTTTTACAAAAGCTTGTGCTTTTAAATTTCCCCCTTGTCTCAAAGGGTGAAAACAACTGAGGGAAATTTTTGCTATGCAACTGGGACTGTTGCAAGACACTACAGTGCCGCAAAATCTCTCTTCTATTTTGCTCTCCTTCCCCGCTGTGTTTTCCTGACCCTTCTCTTTCCTACCTGCCCAAACTGTGTCCCTCTCCCTGCACTTAGGCAGCACTAGCTTATTTTCACCCTGTTGCTGTGCCGTAATCACCCTTCCTTTGCTGTCCTGGTGCAGTGTGGCATATTTGCCCTCATCTGGTGTATTTCTTGCTTTTTTCTTGCTGTGATTCTGCTGGGAGCTGTGCTGTCTTGTTTTATCACCCTGATCTAGTTTTGCACAGCCTTCACCCTGTTATGGTTGGACCATGCTGAGGGATGCCTACTTATTCTCTAAAAACACTGCAAGTGTTTCTGAAGGAGTAGAGTACTGGGGTGCAATAAATGGTGGCAGTGTGTGATGTGTAGGTGTGTGTCTTCTGGAGGATGAGCATTTTAGTGAATAAATGAGAATGATCGGTGGTCATGGAGAATGTATTCCTTTATGTGGTTTTCTGTGAATGTTTCAGTTTCTTTATTTGTATCCTGTTCATATATTCTAATCTAATTCTGTGCACCACATTCATTGGTAACAGCAGTGACAATAATAAACACTGACCTTCAAGCTAATGTTTTTCTCCCAGCTTTTCATAGACTTTTGCCTGATTTCCCACTGCTGCTCTCTCCCTCTCACTAACTGATGCCCATCTGCCCTGCAGCCCAATGGAGAAAGCAAGTTATGGTTTTGAGCAGAATATGGCACTCTTGTGGCCAACACCAACCACCAGTATCATAGACAATGGGCAGGGATCTGACTCGGTTTGCTGAGTCATAGGATTGTGTCATGGGAATCAGCCAGACAGGGAGCTGGCCTGCAAAGTGTGGTGATGATGAGAGAGAGCATTATGGGCTTCAGAGAATCAGGTAGTAATAAAATCAATAAAATCCATAAAATCCGGTTCAACAGCCAAAGAGAAACACTCACCTGCAATCAGTTAGAAGACCTATAATGATGAAGATGGTTATAAATAAAAGTCAGAAAGGTATCTGAGCTTTCCTCCTCCCATTTTATGGAGAGGGACAGGACAGAGAATCTGCAGGCAAATGCACAAGTGCCCTAAAATGAGCCTTATATCTGAAAATTCTTTGACTGTATTTCCTGTATATTGATGTATTGCCTCAAACCCTGCAGTGTGATGCAAGAGCTAAAGTTTTACCAATAATAAGCAACAACAGAAAGATTCTAGAAGGAAGATTCTGCATTTGCTTACTTGGACTCAAATATCCTTCAAATATAAGCATCTGACAAGTGGTGATCATCTATCACTACCTTTACCTCCTTGATTTGCTAATGCTAGAGGCATCAATTTTCTACTACTTTTTCAGCAAGTGTCACTGTTTTGAATCAAATTCAGTAGATATTATAGCTGGCTGACCTTTGAATACTTGTTCTTTCAGTTAAATACTGAATTTTGAGGTCACAGTCAATTTTTAGATGTGGCTGTGTTACTCATGCATAGCACAGAATGTGTAACAAATATGAGAAAAATATATATCTCTGCCTGAAGTATTTTTGAAATGCATAGAATAAAAGATTTGTAATGTGAGATTTCTCATGCAGCTTCTTGTATAACTAATACTTTTTGGAAACAGGAGTTTGGAAAGACTGTAATACCTGTATTAATGAAAATGGGAAGCTCATGTTCGCAGAGAACACCCTCTGTTGCATACAGAACATCTGTCATGACAAAGCATGACCAGGGACAGTTAGAAATTTTCACCCTAGGATTTTTATTTCTTCCTAATAGAGCTGGAGTAAAATGCTTTTGTTTTGAATGATTTTTTTTTAAAGGTAAGGTATTATTTTCAGGGAATGAAAGAAAATGGAAATGTACAGCACTTGAAGATCTGTCTTCCTTTACCATTTTTGCATCTGTTTAATGTATTGGTACCAGAGTTTATTCATAAATTAAGAATAAGTTTTAGAATTACAAGAAATGTGGAAAAAGATGCAGACTTTGCATCTAACTCATGTGGGGACTGGATTGATTGACAGTGATTGATTTAATTTCACTGTTAATTTTAATTTCTACTCATTATTTATGTGCATCTCTAATTTAGAAATGTGAAGAATTAAATTTACTGGACTACTCACATATTTAAAGTTAGTCTTGTGCCAAGGTATCATACTGAACCAAGGCCATAAATCTAAAACTGTGACCTAGCATTATTTTTCATTAGAAAAGCATTTTCAGTGGGGGATATAAAGTGTTCAAAAGTACTTGATTTCCACCATCTACATATAAAAATTTGAAAGAGCATTGTTGCTTTTATTTACAGTCACTTTCTCCAAGAATTTGTTCTCATCTCATTTTGACACAATGTAAAGATGCTAGAATGTATCAAGGAAATAAAGCTCTAATATTTCTATATTGCCAGAAATTAGAAAAATTAGATCTTTGATTAAAAGAAAAGCCAATTTTTTGGGTGGTGGCGGACAAAGTAAGTTTTTCTTAAGTGTTCAAATGACCACCCAAAGTTCCTGAAACATGCATTTACCAGAAAACATGAAAGTGCCATTCTAGTAAAGCAAATTCATTATTTTCATTCAGTTAATTTCTAACGGGTTGTATTGAGGGGCCCCAAGCCTGGATCCATAAAATGCTGTTCTATTCATTCCCTGGATTACATCCATAATACATCAAATAATGGTGATCTCAGATTTTGTTAGATATGTTATTTTAAATTGCAAATTGATACCTATACTTCCACGTATGAGACTGCATGTTATTCTGCTACCTGCTTAGTTTGCACAGAGACTCTGCACTTATAACTTAGATATTTTTATATTCACACATAGTCAAAGGGTAAACAACATTTTGATAATTCTTTACTTTGATAATTTAACAATATGTTGGTAAATTATTCTAAACTACATGACCAAGTGATTATGACCATACAGTATTTTTTTTCATTAAGGTAACTGCTATTACTAACAAAATCTCTGTATTTTGAAATAATTCTTCATTCTTTTCAGTTGCAGACAGCTATCTTTAGACTGATCTTGAAGGCTTTTAAGCTCAGAGAGGTTGAGGAATTGTGTGGGATTGGATATAACCAGATATGTCAAACACCTGAAATTTCAAAGCTGATGAAATGACTACCTTTTTATAGCACTAAAAGAACTGCAGAAGTACAAGTTGCAGATATGTGACCGTATTATTACTAAATCTCTGTTCTGCAAGAGCTTACTGTTTCTTTTGACATTTTATTCCCAAGATGCTATAACTCATATTAGTAGCCTGGTCATTAATTAAAATTAAATGCTGTCAGATGCTAAGACTGCTGCCCTATTTTAGACACTGCCTCCAGTTCTTCTTTGCTCAGTTGGGTTTGCTTTGTCTGCTTTCACAAATTCAAACAGTTGTTTTTTGCTTTATCCCTTCCAGCTCGTGTTTGCAGAAAATTATATGGTGCATTGACTTATCTTGCTTCCCTGGCATTAACAAATGAACCTTCAAATACCACCTCTTTGTGTTTCTCAAATAAAATTTTAGCAGGTTCAATTGCAGGAAGAAATAGAAATCCTAGAGCAGTCCTGACTCGGTCACCTCCTAGAGAGCGTTTCAGTCACCCACGTGGTGACTCTGGATGCATATTTCAGAAATTATCGCTCTTTATGTTAAGCATTGTCTCTAGTGTCTAGGCAGAGACTGTGGAGAGGTACTGGGTTTCCGGGAAGGGGTGTGTTCAGGGGGGGAGGAGTGGTCGAGCTGTCTTTGGGAAGCCTCTCACAGCACCAGTGAGCATAGAGAGCATCTGCCACCACTGTTTTTATGGCCACAGTCCCAAACACTGTTGCGGGGTTAGCACTCCTTTATGACATTTTACTTGGTAATACTTTCTACTTTTGTGCTGAGCTTGGGTTATCTTGTGCAGTGACGCTTACTGGCTTTGTGTATAGGTTTAAAAAAGGAGTTACTGATTACATTTACAATGGCATCAACAGGAGACTGCAAATTATACCTATCTGAGTTGTGCAAAATCTTGTGTTTCTGCTTAAATTCAGATTGAAGGTGAGATGTTTCACCCACATTCAGTTAGAGGTGAATTAGAAGGCAGAGTCTGGATGCAAGCACATCCATTAAGTTATCTAAAGTCCAGAGACAGACATCTGCCACTGCAAAACTCTTTGTTTCAGAGTGGGTGAAGAGAAACCAGTTTCAAAAAGCTCCAGCATAACAATGGTTGGGAATTTTTGAAATTCAGGTGAGAGCTATATAACTGAAACACATTCTTGTTTCTGATAATACTGTTTTATTTCACAGCAGTATTCAAAGTACATTTCCACTGTACGCTGATGGTGGTGGTGAGCTTTCCTAAGATTACATTTGTCAGTGTTTGCTTTCAGATGGCAAACATAGAACACAGACGGTTCAGTGTGGAGCTGCTAACCTCTTTCTTGGTGTGAATCCTGACTTCATGTAGTCTCTCACAGTTGGCAGTCAGGGGAAAAAAAAAGTTATGAATGGCTGATGAATAAAACACAATCTTCTTTCTTTTAAAGCAGACAACTCTGTTGTCCTTGTAAATAACAAGATCATCACATGGAGGTAGATAATAACTGCTTCATTACCAGGACCTCACATTGTGCCCTGGACTTTTAGATGGTGGGAGCCTCCCGTCAGGATCAGCTGCTGCTCCTTTGTCTTTGCCACCGCAGCCCCTGCTCCTGCCAAGCAGCCGAGGTTCCAGTGCACAGCAGGGCTGGGGCTGCTCCCCACCTGACGTCGTCACTGAGCATCTGGGCGCCTTCGTACACAGTCTGACAGCTCCGCCTGCACGCAGCCACCAGGAGGAACTGGTAGAGGAAAAATTCCTGATCTTCAAAAAGCAGATGAGGAATGATGCTGTTGCCCACTCCGCAGCTGCCTCTTCCAGGCTGGGATGTGCTGGTGAACCGAGAGCACAAGAAATTATGGGAGTGTGCTGGAAATGCCCACGTCCCATCCCCTGTTTCCATCATGCTACAGGATGCCATCACCTTTGGTATCAGCAGTAAATCTCAGCAGAGCTTTGGTTTTGGCTTTCGGGTCTTTTACTTTGATATTTGCTCTGACATGTTTGCTACCTGAGCCAACTGCAAGTCACTTTTTGCAAGGCTTGTAATGATAGAATGACATAAGAGCTTAAAAAATTGCTGGAAAATTACTCTTATTATTGTACTAATTAGTATTTATGCCGCAGTGGACAATAATTCTTCATTTGTCAACTTTTCAATCACCTGGTTTATAATCTGGTTCTTACAGTTCCTGTGATACAACATCAATATTTGACACTACAACATCTTTCTTATTTGGTCTGTGAATGTCTGGTATATAGTTAACTTTCTCTACAGCATCACTGTGACATTCTGTCTTTGAGTCACTGTACTTAAATATGTTCTTAAAGCCTACATGAAAGCAAACATAAGGTTGCCTGTAGAAATAATT
>NW_010174431.1:10725-11751 GCF_000695765.1 Mesitornis unicolor | reverse complement strand
GAAAGGGAGGAAGAAGGACATGGTACTTGAAGAAGGAATTGAGCTAAGGGTAGTAAATTACTTCACTCATCTTTCAAGTCTATTGAAACTGTGTAGTGTTTGTTGTGCTGTTCATAGAATAGTCAACCCTGACAAGAATATTGCAATTGAAGTCCCACTGTTATAAAAAATAAATTCAGTTTGTGTTTATTGCAGTTTTGCATTCATGTGATGATTAGTTTCTTTCCTATTAAAGCTCCAAACTGAAGCACTTACTGTAAACACTCTCATCTAATGTCATCCATGTGCCAGGCTTTCTTGCTTTATAACTTAAACGGACAACTTCTATTGTCACAGTGCAAATCAGTCCTTTATTAGTTTTGTATCTTTTAGGATTGTGCCCATCTTCTATGTGAAAGAAATCTAGCAGGGCAAATAAAAGACTACAGAGATTCAGCAATGCAGTTATTAAACTGATTAATATTTGAACAAATTAATGATTAATATTTGAACAAATAGATGAAGAAATACCAAAGAACCTTGTTAGGAGATAAAGGCATTAAGATACCAGTGGTACCTGTGTGTAATGCCAGCCTGCTGGAATTGTAAAAGCTTCTGAAAACTGCCTTCTGCAGAGATGACCATGGGAAACATTGTCTGGGGGCTGCTGAGCTTCTTCTTACTTCTCTTGTTTCTGTCTTGATGCAGATACTCTGAGAGTAAATGAGTAAGCAGTAGTGTAAATGCTGACAAATGGCTCAAGAGTTTGGGTTCTTCAAGTTGTCCAGCCCCACATGTTGCAGAGGTCTGGTTTTGCATAAGACAGCTATGAGATGCTGTCAGGCATGGACATGACCATTCCCACAAGACAAGATCCACTCAATGTCAGTGCCACAGAAGTTCACATAGCTGGGGGAGTGGGATCCTCCCACCCTGCCAGGCAGCGTCACTCTTCTGCAGCACAAGGTGTTATAGCTACTACAAGGTAAGGTGAGAGATGGAAATCAGTTTTCAGAAGACCACAAATGTTATGATATCCCAAAAGAC
>NW_010174431.1:0-10694 GCF_000695765.1 Mesitornis unicolor | reverse complement strand
GCTGAATTGCAATGTCTGTATTCACACTCTTATTTTGGGAGCTCTCTGTACCCATATGAATAAGAGCTGGATATTACAGCTGGCATGTAGACCATGTGCATTTCTATTATATTGCCATGCAAGATGCAGAGTCACAGCCTTTGGCACTGGCATAGGACCTGCCGCCTTGTCAGCTGCTGAGTGACCATCCTGAGTCGTGTCTGGCTGTGACCAGTCAGTGACTCAATAGTGTGCACAGCAGAACTGCTTCTTCTGGGGAGGCCAATGCTATGTCATTGTCACTTCTCAGGACTGCATTTTCTTGCCCCAGGCTGTACACGTGTATGTAAATATCCTGAGAGCACCACTTTGAATATTACTACCTGCAGCAGCTCTTACTGGGCCTGTTCTGACACTGAGATGGAAAACTCCGCTAGAGAAAATTTGCCGTGGCACAGCATCTTGAGTTGTTGGGGATTCCCTGAAGGACAGTGTGTTTTTGTCTGCTGGTGTGCATGACTGCCCGGCTTTCGTGCCAGAGTACACGGCTTTCAGCGCATGTAATACCATAGCGCGTTGTCGCTGTTTATAACGCATCCCCTGTTGTTCCTCTTGCGCCATACACCCCGTGCTAGGGATTGTTGTGTTTACCCAGATCCAAACTAGCCAGAGAATAGCCTTCTACTCTTAATGGTCTGAAAAATGAGGCACTTAAGGTACAGAAGCTCAATTGCAAGCAAGACTGCAAAAAGCTTGCATGTCCTCGGGTGAGAGACACTGTCCTTTGCTTCAATGCTCTGTTTGAAAAGTGATGCCTAATATGTTTCTGTACCCCAGGAGCATTATGAGGATGCATATGAGGCACTTGCAAGCTATTGTCGTGGGAACCAGATAAAGAAGTCTTCCAGCCCTTGACACTCAGATGTGATGAGTCTTATTGCACGGAGGCATGGGGATGCATTAAAGGTGCAAAGAGTTTCTAATGGGATCAGGCTAACAGCCCCTTGCCCTCAAGTCTGTCTCCTACTACAGCAGTGGAAGTGGTTTCTGAGGCACAGATGTAAGCCCCAGTCCTCCCTGGGACCTCTATTCCTCCTACAGCTCTACAGCCATAGCTCTTGCTTTAGAGATGTTGTTCAATACATCTCTGAGCAGTCCTGTTCAGATCCATCTGAACTGTGGTATATGTGTTCATTTAAGCCATTTCTAACCATGCTGGTGCCATCTGCCACAGAACTCTGTGGCACAAAATTACAGAAGTTACTGCTTGCTGAGTAAAGAAGGACTGTATTTTATATGATCTCGTCTTGCCTCCTACCGATTTAATTGCATGCTCCTTAATAGGGGGTGAATAGTGGTTCTCCTTTCAGCTTATCATCTCACTGTTATGGAAGCAGATTACATTCCTTTCAGCCTTCTCCCTGAAAGGTCACAGCCTTCCTGGTCTCCCCTCATAGAGAGTTGCACCATGCCTCTACTCACTGTATTCGCCCTTCTCTGTACCTCCCCTAGCTGTAGTATCTTCTCCTTGAGACACTGAAAACAGAGCAGTGCAGAGCTGACAAGAAGTGGTTGCACAAGCGTTTCACATGGCAGCAAAGCTGCACCTTGTCTCTTGGTCTCAGCACACTTCCCTCCAGTACCCTGTGGTTTTGTTGGTCATTTTAGCTTCCCCTAAACACTTAGCCAAAGATCTGAGAGGGCTGCCCATGGCGACTCCAACACGTCTTGCCTAAACTGTAACAGAAACTCCTGTGTTAGATATCACGTAGGCATGGCAGATACACTACCACTTTACATTTATCCACAGTGATGCCCATCTGCCCAAATATTCATTTGTCTGAAGTCATTCTGGATCATCTCACCATCAGCATAGCCAGTGACTGACTGAAGGAGCTCAGCTGTCACCTGCAAATGTAAAGATTTCACTGTTCAACCTAGTCTGTAGGTTGTTGATCGAAGTGTTGAATAGAAATTATCCCAGCGCCTTCCTCCATGGGTTACAACCACTGACTCTTCTCCTTCCCGATGCGTGACGTTAGGCCCTGCTCTTTGCTTCTTATCCTTAACAGGCTTTTAATCCTTAGAAGGGCATTTCCTCCCATCCTTGGTAACACAGCTTCTTTAATAACCTTTGCTGTGAAATCCTGTCAAAGGCTCTATGAAAACCCAAACACAAGTTGTCCACTGGATTTGCTTTATCCACAAGCTTACTAGCACCCTTGAGAAGCCAGATAAGCATGGCAGGGTTGCCTGAGCCCCCTGTGTGGCCCCTTCTGTGCCTGCCTGGCAGAAAGACTTGCTGGCAAGGAGAGGTTGCGCTGCTGTAGGATCTGTGCCTCGTGAAACTAGAAGCCAGGAAGCAAAACCTTCCAGTCAAACCAGTCTCTGGCAATTTGAGCAAGGTTGAGGTCAGGCTGCCGAAAGTTCTTCTTTGACCCTGCTATGGGTGTCCTCAGGTGTCTTCTAGGTGGCATGGCAGCTATCTGATCTTCTTGGTGCTGCTCAGAGGGTGTTTCTGCAAAGGCAGGTGAGCCTTTCCTGAAGATACCTGGGCAAACAGAAAAAACAGGGTGGAGTTTCCCATGGGCATGCCAGTTGGGTTTTCTCGCATCTCACCTGGACAACCTCTGTGACCCAGACCCAGTTAGGAAATCCTAGTCAATGCTTTCATTTGCAGACTTTCATTTGTCTGTCTCTCTACTTCACCCAGTACTATGAGCACTTCAGTTTAGTTTTTAATTTCAGCTGCTCATGCTAATTGAAGCATATAATGGAAGTGCTTTGGAAGACTTCCTAACCTGTTTGCACAGTGTTTTAGACAGCACAAGAAACACAGTTTACTTAAAGCTCCAGAACATCCCTTGAGCACAGCTTAAAGATGTCTAAGGTGTCTAGAGTGCTTTTCCTAGAATTTGTTTTCCTCTCTGACTCATGACATCCTGTTCATTCCTGAAAATATGTCTCCTCTCCTAATAAAACAATTTTTCTTATAGTCACTGGTCTGCTCAACCGGGTAATTCTCTTTGTTAGGTGATCTGGTGCTCATTTGCTGCCTCTGGGGATTCAGAGTGGGAAACTGCTTTGCACATCACTACCACAGCTATCTGGACATTCATCAAACTCAGCATGCTGAAGGTGGAGCAGGTCTGAAATTTGAAAAGGACAGCATCTGTGCTCTCAGTGCTCAGCTAGGAGGAAGGCCAAGAATCACCAAGTCTTCCTCCTCTTTAAATCTGAGGAAATGAAGGGAAACATGAAAGCAAATTCGTCAAGCAATGGTGAATGGATTCTGCAGGCTTTGTAGTTACTTGTTCTCATCCCAGTTAATTCAGCTGAGGGAAAACACCTGAACTGGAAAGTGAGGCTTGCCCAATGTGTTGGCATTGCTCCAACTGTCATGGAGTTTTGCTGACTTCACAGTCCTGGTGACACCAGGGGTTTATCACTGCAGTCCAAGAGGGGTTCACTTGTGTTAATCACATTGTTTTATGTTTGTCACGGTTTAAATTTGTACTTATTCCTGTTTGAAATAGCTGGTTTTATTCTGCTTTGCAAGAACTCATAGCTGTGGCAGTGGCTTTCCATCTGCTCTTTGGTGTTACATGGCTTCCTGTTGCTTGTGGTAGCATCACCACATGAGGTCAACATGTCCTTAACGTGTAACCTGTAATTGCTTCAGAGACCCTATAGAGCAGTGCTGCCTTCAGCATTCTTACAGTCACCTTGTTGTTGGCAATGGAGAGTTGTATTTAAAGTACAATAAATGAATGTATAATAAATAAAAATACAATAAATGAATGTATATTTCTGCAGTATCTAAAGCATTAGAAGTCCGGAGATAAAGTTTTCCTTCCCTTGTTTCAAGATCAAGGATACTAATTTCCAAATGTAATATTTTCTGTTATGGCAAGAAGTTAAATGTTATGTACTGATTCATAGAAAAGGTATGATGACAATGCGTAAAGTTTGCATGTGCAAATTCCTTAGTCATGAAAGATGTGCTCATCATCCCTTGCATCCCAGTGTGCAGTAGACCAATGTGTATTAATCAATCAGCCTGATACTTTACTTGTATACACAGATGATCAGTGGACCTTGCAAACCCTGTCTGCATCTTGTTAGAAGTGTGGCTGCACCAGCAGCACCCAGATCACATATTAATAGAAAACAGCATGAAGAAAACTGATCCCTTGAAGGCTATGGTTGGATTAAGAAATGCACATATGCATAACTGCAGAGAAAACTCTAGCTGTTTTAAAAGATACTGAAATGCCATGTTTTCCTGAAAGGCCTGATACAAAACAGATGAATGAGGCAGTCACAGTAATGATGAATGAATGAAACCACAGACAGCAGCAGGGCTTTTGCAAAGAGCTACTAGCAGTATCTTCTAAACTGTCTTCACTGGACTACAAGCAAAGCAATAGCCTTAAAAGTGTACTGATAAAAAATATGCATGGAATTTTTCAGCAAGCCATTCAACAACCATGCCATGCAGCAAATAGGCTACTAATTTATGTTCAGACTGGAAACTGTCTCACGTAACCCTGAAGGTTACTGGGTGCCCCAAAGGAGAAGCTCCTGCACCCCTGTGTCTTGCTGGGTGGCAGGCAAAAGGCAAAGGCCAGGGAGGAGTGTTGACTGCCAGTGTTGCTTCTGAGGACTGCCAGCATCTGATGCCACTTGGATAAGGTATATGGGAGCTCTTGGTTGTGGCCTCATCTGCACTGACGCACAGTGGTGTCAGGGCTGGGCAGCACCTGAAAGAGGTAGATGCACTTTTGCCTCTGTCACCTACGAACTTAGCAAGTTTTAACCTTTCACTCCAGCTCAGAAGCAGGTCCTGTCTTGCAACACCTCCATCTGGGGTGATGTGGAGATAAATGAAGTTGGGACGTTTGATTTCTGTCTACGTGGAGGGTATTGATACTGTGTCTGGGGTACAAACACGGATCTCTCAGCTTTAAATGCTGCTGGTCACTCATTTTTTCCTTTCAGATATTTAAGCAACAAAATGTAATTCATGCTTGAATCCATAGATGACAGATGAGAGAAAGAAAACTAAAACTGTCCTTGTTCACACAAAAAAATCAGATCTAAGCCAGGCCTACAAATATTAAAATAACGGAAAAGGATGTCCCCAGAGTCTTTTGGCAGATAAGAATGACAATTTGGCACAACTGCTTTGTGTATGGTTACAACAAGCACAGTACGATGTGGTGCTGTATTCATGAGCACATCTGCAGAACCAAGACATTTTACAAGACCAAGCACGAGTGACATCCATTTGAAAATTCATACCCAAATGTTCCCTATTCCCAGTTCCAGACTCATGATTAGTTAATAACCTGTTCCAGAGTTTGCTGTTCAGGCAGGGGAAGGAAGGCAGACCCTGTGACTAGCATGATCAATCACATCCTGGGAAATGAACAGGATGACATAGACTGATCTTGCACCCCTAAAGCGAAGCTGAATTTGTCCAGAGCTCTGATGCTCTGAGTCAGAGACACAAAGCGTGACAGTCTCTCTCCTTCATCCCAAACACTGACACTGTGCAGGCCGCAGGGGGTGGGAATGCCTCCTGAAATCAAATGATAAGGAAGGTAGGGCAATGAATAATGGAGATTATAAAATCTATATGTTAAACAAGAGATGGGCATCTGTTGAGCTCTCCAACTCATAACTGTCCTGAAGGAAAACATATCCTGAGTTGCCAGAGGCTGAGTTTACATTTCCAAAGGTCTCAGATAGGAAGAAGCTTTGCACTAGGGCTCACAGTACAGAATCAGACCTTAAAAGTAAAACACTGCCCTACCTTATGAGAGGATTTGCAGTTACAACTTTGGTAGTCTTGTCACAGCATGCATCTGTTTTGACCTGAACTTATATCTATGTTTGTGCATGTATAAAATCTATAGTATATAATTTCTTCCAAGTTTGGTCCTGCCTTTAAACTAAGAGGGGAAGTATGCAAGGAACTTTCATTTAATTCCTCTTTCTTGTGCAAGAGCTGCCTCAGGGCCATGAACTGCTCACATTTATGCTGCTGGGAGCATAGTTGAAAAGGAGCAGGCAGCATGAATGTCAGTATGAATACAGACCCAGTCTCTGAACTGGTCTGCAAAGTCAGCTCACCTTCAGGGCTACCACTGAAGGAATAGTTCGTACTGTGAGCAGGGGATGACTAATGGGCCTCAGATTTTACTTCATGAGAGAGGTGCAAAAATTGTATGAAAACTAGAGCTCTCTTTGCTCTACTAACAATTTTGCTTCATCTATTAAGACACTGAAAATAATTCCGTCTACACTAAGTAATCTAGTAAATTTCCACTCACAACAATTATAGTGGCCATCATGGATGTTCCCAAACACATGTCCGCCTAACTTACAGGGGGTGTTTCTCTCTCTTTTCTTTTTTAATCTTCCCTCTTTCTTAACACAGAAAAGACACCTAATGGTGAGTCAGGCTGCTTTACAATGGAGGTTCCCAGTGATGCACCCATTACTTGAAAATTTGACCTGCACTCACCGTAGAATTGTAATTTTTTCCCTTGGTCATTTAAAACAACAACCATCAAAAAAAACCCACAACCCACAAAAAACCCCAAACAAAAACACACAAGCAAACAAAAGCACTGGTGCTTGTGACAGCAAAGCCAAGTTACAGGCCAACCTTCAGTCCCATGTTTGGTCTCAGGCCCACCCCAGGCTTTGCCATGCACTGGGGCAGTACATGTCTAGGAAGTGAACCTATGGTCTTCAAAAAGGCATAAGTTGGTGGCAGCCAGGGACTGACTGTTCCTGCAGGACTGCAAAGTGTTAGTGACCTTCACTGGTGCACTGGGGACAGAGTACAGGAGTGAGACCTCTAGGCTGCTCTCTCCTTTAGAAACAGTGTCTAAGTCCTTCTCATTTCTAGTACTCACATTGTGGAATTCCCTGTGCTGGTATTAAAAACTGTTCAGGAAGCTTTGGATTAAATGTTTTTCATCAAAATGGATTTTCTTTTTCTTATCCTGGTGGGAAAGTGCTAGTCCTGATGTTATTTTCACCTGATGCTTTGGTTTGGCATCTTCAAATGAAAAAGAATACATTCTTTTTTGTTTTGAAACATATCCTCATTTGTACAGCTATGTCAATTACAGTAAAAGAGGGAAAACATACAGAATGTCTGAAATAAAACTGGAAAAGTTGTTTAGTGATGTAAACAGAAAATGTTTCAACTGACCTAGATCAAAACTGCTTCTGGAGTTCCATTTTGTGGATAATTATTTTTTGTTTGGAAAACTCTACAGCATCACTAAAGGTTTAAGAGCCTGGAGGAACTACTCCCTGTCTTGCTGTCCTAGCATCCCATTCACCTAAGAGCAGAAGTGGTACTGGAACCGCATGTTGTGACATGTCCAGAGCTTCCTCCTCCAGCAAACAGGACGGAGAAGCAGTGCAGCTTGTCCTGCAAGCATCCCCTTGTTTCTGTGGTGATCTGTTTGGTAACAAAGCCAATGTGCAGCCAGGGAAGAAAGTGTGATGTCCTTACCTGTTCACACAGCACCTCAAAAAATAATGTAAGTGATATGAAGCCTCATTGCATTTTGATAAATATAAAACTATATTTGATACGAAGTAGCCCCATGACTACCTTTTACAAGACAGATGAGAAACAGATTGCAGCTTAGCCTTTTCTTTCTGGTTTACAACAGGCGGCAAGATCTGTGCTACATGAGAGTGATGCAAAGCAGAGCTGCTCCTTTGTTTGGTAGATCAACTTTACATGGTAAGTGGATTTTTACTGCACCCAGTTCGACACTGAAAAAACAACAGGTTGTTTGTTCAATGAGACTAAACCATGTCTGTTTCCCTGCCTGAAAATATCTCTTATCTTGTGACTGAGGTCAGCTTCAGATAACTGAGTCCTTGTCTGTGCCCTACTATAGCATGAGTGAGCAGACAGGGAGGAAGGTTTGCTTTTATTCCTAAGGTTCACACTAGGCTCCCTGTGGCCTGTGCAAAGCTAGACGTGTGTTATGTGTCCCCAGATCCCATGGTGGAATTCTGCACTACTCTTATTTGTCTAAGGCCCCACTTCATTTCAAACATTGCTGTCTGACTTCAACAAAAAGCAAACACGGGAAATCTCTAGCTCTTGCTTTTTAACAGTGCTGCAGTACTGTAGGGATATTGTAAGCATAGTAAAAATCAAGTACCAACAAAATAGATGGGCTGCTTTAACTGTTCATTTTCAAGAAGTTCAATCTTTGAATTTTTACTTTGTCTTTTTTTATGGTTCCACTGAATAGCAAAAGACTCTTTCAATATATGCTGTAGAGAAGTAGAAACATTACTTCCTTTGGAATCACAGACATCTAAGCAGAGTACACACATGGATAGAGCTCTCCTAATAAAATTCCTCCACAGAACTATGGAAGTGATGGCAATTGTACAATTCTGCAGCCACTATAACCTGAATGGACTTTTTTTTTTCCCTAATGGTGCAACAGCAAGAGTAGTATAGAATAAGTTGATGTATGGAACTTGGCTCCTGTCTAAAGAAATCACATTGTAGGTCACTCTAGTATACTTTACTTAACCACATAAAGTTTGCAAACTTAAAGTAGGTTTGTAAGTAACTAAGAGCAGTAGTCTTTGCAAGGTTGAAAATAGTTTGAAAGACTAGCGAAGTTTTGGATTTCCATGAGCTTCTTATCCCTAGTATCATACCCAGTCATCCAGTTTAATGGCAATCATGTGTTTGCTCTGCCTTTGAGATAGTCACCAAAGCCATTGTTTGGTGTGCTTTAGTTAACTGTAATTTTCATTGGAAACTGGAGGTAACTGCAGAGAAAAGACATCTTGAAGCTGGATCAATAAATAGGAGGAATTTATTCCTGTAAGAGGAACTGAGACTTCTCCTAAGCAAGTCATGTCTTCACGTGTAGCATAAAGGGTGATGGCTGGAGAGGTCATTGCCTCAATTGCTCTTTCTAGTTGCAGCTGAACATGAAATAGTGGCAACATAGACACTGTGACATACTTTAAAGTCTTCTCCTGCATGTAGCTAAATGGCATCTGCATTTTGCCCACTAGGAAGAAAATATGACTGCAATCTACCACCAGCATAAATTGGCACAGCTCCCTTGGCTCTTGCAGAGGTACTGAGAGGACGTTGACTCTGGGACCTAGACAGGCTGGTTTTCCAGTTGAATGCGATTGAACTGCAACTTGAATTCATGATTCCACATTGTCTGAAACACAGGTACCGTGCTATGCCAAAGGCTCTATGCCAAAAACTGCATGACAGTTCTTATTAATAGTTTAAATGCAAATATTCTGATAACTAGCACACCACCTTAATGCAATATGTTTACCATATTGTATGAGTTAGTTTGGTGCAGCTTCTGATGTTCTCATCTCTTTTGTGATATAATGCTCACTCAGACAAGCCTGGAATTTTTTCTAAGGAGGTCGAGTTTATTAAAAAAGGCTATTTCTGGGATTTAAAAGGAGATTTAGAGCTCAGGTCACTCCCTTTCACTTCAGAAAAAAAGGAAATGTTGACTTTTGTGAAGTAATTTCTACCTGCTTTTTCAAACAACATTTCTTTTGTGCAGCAGCTATTGAACAAATAACTTTCAATTCTGCACAAGATGAAAATTGCTCTAAGATTATTTGAAGACCTCTGCTACAGAATTTGCTGAAAAAAATAGAGACTAATGAAAATTATATTATGGCCTGAGGATTTGGCTCCTCGTTTCTTAATGCACTGGAAATGATCAGCAATGAATCCTTCAATGGATGAAATGGAATGTTTCAGACCCTCCTCATGACTATTAGCAGGCAGTTTGGAAAGATAAGTGTTTTGCTGTCCAGAAGGGCAAATGCCCTTATTTCCCTTATAAATTTGCCCAGGGAACAATTCACAGGACACCAGCCTGAATTATATTGCTCTTGGCAGGGATGTCAGAATGAGAAAATGCTGAGAATGAGAAATTCTACCAGCATGGTACAGCAGTGTTCAGCTTGTAGACTGATGCTTTCCTGTCTTAAGAGAAACTAAAGACAACAAAGTAACTGCCTTTCAGCTGCATGGTCCAATTTCACAAGTCTTTGCCTCTTGCTGCAAACAGGTAGGGGTTCCTGGATGCCTGCCTGAGTCTGGGGCTCTCTTCTCCAGGAGCTGCTGAAGGATCCAGCTGCCTGTGGGGACAAGCAGCAGGGATGGGAGCAGACCCTGGCCCCCAGCAAGGTTGTTTGCAGCCCTGCTGCCTGCACTCTCTCTCCAGGGTTTTCATTCTGATGGCTGCTTATGTCTTTTGTCTGCAGGAACTGGACCCAGAGTGACTTGGGGTTTTATTTTCTGTATTTCCCATGTATTCTGATTCCCCTGAATTTCAAAGAAATACCTGCTTTGATCCTTCTATGACACTATGCCCTACTTTGTAAGCGGCCACTGATACACGTAAAGTTTGTCATCTAGGCCAGACCTCAGTAACTCTAAAACCTCCTCTCCACAGCACCATAATCCACAAGGTACAGCTGATGGTAAAAGGCTTACAAACACGTGCAGTCATATGTATCTGGGAAGCCTGACTTTGCAATATACAAAGCTCAGTAAAGGAAAAGCTAGGTGAGGCTGAACATCTGGATGGAGGCGTACGGTCATGGAGATAGAGCTGGCTGCACACCTGTGGATGCAGACATGCAGTAGCAAGAAC
>NW_010174430.1:147456-152537 GCF_000695765.1 Mesitornis unicolor | reverse complement strand
AGCTCCCTCAGGACCCTGAGGTGAATCCCATTTGGTCCCAAAAGCTTATTGTCTTGTTTAGTATTTCTTCTAGGTTACTGATGCATATGCTAAACAGCCTCTGAAGCACAGCAATATCCACTTCCACCCAAGTCAATACGATTATTTTTTGGTTATGTTTCTTCAGACAATTCTTCTGTCATTGCCAAAGGAGGTCATGTGCCGATTTGAATTCCTCACAAAGACTTCATAAGAGAAAGATTTTGTACTACAAGTATAGCACTGAATGTAATGATACATGGTATTTACTACAGGGTTTCTTCTTTTTTTTTTTTGTACTTCAAGTAATCCAGTTATTGGAACAATTTCTAAAATATCCACTCATGATGCTCACGATTTTACCGCCTTCTCACAGGACAGCAACCACCAGGATGGACAGAACTGTTCTTGCCCAAAGTCTTGCTTCTTAAACAAATTTAAGTACACCTCCAGGATTCTTAACTGTCCAAAGTATTTTTTAAATCAAATTAAGGATTTTGTGATTACAAGATGTACTGACTTTCTAAAAGCGAGCCAGCATTTTCCGATGTATCAGTCATTCAGCTGTGCAGATGGACTCAACTGGTTGTTCAGGAGAAAAAACAGGGGAGGAGGAAAAAAGGAGAGGGGAAGGTGGGCGAATGGTAGGTAATGCAATATCAGGAGATCAAAAACCTTCAGACATACTGAAAAATTATTTATACTCCATATAGCACAGGTTAAAGTCTTTACCAATTACATTTTTCCTTAGTAATTAACAAGGCTACAAATTTTACTATTATGTTTTCTGGGCTCATCTGTAAAAATCTCCTTTTTCATTTTGATGCATTTGGAGAGCAGCATGAATTTGTAACACTTTTATTGCTGCACTCATTCCTTTCTTCAGGAGTCTGAAAGGTTATTTATAAACTCTAGGACATATATAACACAAATATTTTCTCAAGTAGATGTATATTCATAAATACTCAGTAGAAGGTTGCTAGATGAAAGCAGCTTATATTTCCATATGATAAGACAGGCGGTATAATATACGTATCCTATTTAACACCATCTTCTAGTTAATCTTATCAGATCACATCAGCTGAAATAAATGAACCAAAAGAAATTAAGATCTATTACACTCCTCGGCAGGATAAAAAAATTGTAATGAAATTTCTCTAAATTAAACTGAAGATTGTAACCTTTTTAGATACAATCAGGAAATTTCTGTGAAAATACAGTATTCAATGAATGGTTTGGGTTGGAAGGGACCTTAAAGATCACCCAGTCTAACCCCCTGCTATGGGCAGGGACACCTCCCACCAGACCAGATTGCTCAAAGCCCTGTCAAACCTGGCCTTGAACACTGCCAGGGAGGGCTTCCCCCCAAATGAAGAATACAAATTCTGCAAAATATCAAATTGTGTTTGTGGAAAAAAAGAAGGTTTGCCAAAAATGTATTTTTTTTTAACCCAGAAAAATGTAACTCTCAGATTCACACCCTTCTGCTTCATAGAAATACATACCCAGAAGATACTTCTTGGTTCAATTCGACTTACATGCTGCAGCAACCATTTCCTTTCACACACTGACTGAGCAGCAGCTAAAAACCAGTTACACCCTTCTCCCCTCTCTACTGGGAACTTGTCCACATGAGCTGCCATCATTGGTTTTGGATGCCACATGCTCCTGTTTTTCTTTGTGAGCCAAGTTTGTGTGAAACCTATGAAGGAGATACCTCACTTGGTCAAAGTGGTGTACACCTAAGAGCCAGATCTTTTAGAAAGCCAACCCATGGGGTTCAATGACGATGGTGATATACTCAAACTACAGCCTCAATGAAACACCAAGGCAATCAGAAAGACACACAGATATCAAATGTTGAATGTGTCAGGAAGACACAAATGATATCGAGCAGATCCATCTGGATATGAAAACTGACATGAAATACTATGAACTCTGAGTGCATTACGATTTTGTACAACTGAATATTTTGTTCCATCATTTTCAAAGATACCACTGGGACCTACCACATTATTCAAATCAAAAGTCATATTTTTAAGCAGAAAGAGAAATAATTTAGCTCTGAAAATAATAAATGACCATACAGATACTTCTGTTTGGAAAACTGAAACATTTCCACTACTGAATTTGGTACATGCTTCTATCAATCAAGAACTAGTAACAAAACCAAGAATCTCAATCTTAACAAAACAAAATTTGAACATTTTTCATCCCAAAGACACGAGCTGTATTCCCATGCAGCAGCAGGCTCAGGCAATCCAGCATTTTGTAACGGATAGTTTCATTACAAAAATTCTCATTCACTACAGGGAGAGGGAATAAAAAGGGAAGCACGATAAAACCATCCTGTTGTTCCCCAGTGCTCAGATTATCAATGCCAACAACTTGCCAGCTTTGCATAATTTGGAGGGTCTTGTAGATTTACATTTTTATTAAATCAACTACAGCAGCTATTTTCCAGCTCTATTAACCACGTTTGCATCGCTGTGGGAGAATTTCACGCAGACACTGCAGCAGAAGGCTTCACGGGCCATGAAAAGCCATCAAGAGGTACGGTGGCTTCTGAGGACCATCACTGGAGGACACTTCACATAGAAGGTACAGCACATTGGAAAGCAAGGATATGCATGTGCACAAAGTGGTACCAGGTGATGAGAATAAATCTGTTAAAGACCTGAGTGGATGCCAAAACACCACTGCTGTGACTGTAAAAAGATGGCCAATTCATTGCCTAGGAATAGATTAGTAAAAAATAATTCAGTGGCTTTCTGGGTAGAAAAAAAAAATATCTTAATTTATTGGCTCCAAGCAATGCTAGCCTTTTCGAAACAGCAGGTATTAAACAACTGGTGGCAACATCAGTCAATATTGCCACATTCTGGGATGGCTTTTCCTTAAAGTGTTTTGTAATGCAGCAAAGAATCAAATTTTAATTGACTTTTTTTTAAAGTCTGATTTAGCAATATTTTTTATAAAGTTTATAATGTAGCATTAAAGGAACAGAATACATACACCTTTTTCTATATGAAAGTATCTCTCCAGTACACACTACCCTCTAACACAACTTAAGGAACAGCATTCCCTATATTAGCCTTCACAGCAATCCCACTCCAGAGCTTCACAAAAATGTTTTATGCCAGTCCGTATCAATTACTGGCAAAAATTAAAACTGTCCTTTGCAGTGAAATTGCATCGATACACAATGGTTGAGAGACGTTTCTTATTGGAGATATGTAGCACAACTCTGACTTTTCATTCCTGCCCTCCTTTCAGTTCCTGGCAAAACAGGCTGTGCAGCTTTTCCCAGGCTTTCCTAGCTGCAAATCTTTGTTTAAAAATGATTAGGGATTAAGAAAATTGCAAAATATGAAGATATCTCATGTACTACCAAAATTAGAAACTTAGTAGCACAAGCGCATTGCAGTCTCTCAAAGGTAATTTCAAGCATAGCCACAACTTGTTGAGATTTAATTCAGAACGAAGTCTCTTCACGAAATCAATACCCTGTGAACCATTTCAGATATTGCTCCATTTCTGGGACATGTGTCTCTACCCTCTCTTTGGTTTGGTTTACGATGACAGAAGAGAGTGCTTGCTTTCAGGACCATTACTACCAATTTGCCCTTGCATCTTCTGAACCACCGATTAGTAAAGAACTCATATTTTTTCAAACTATACTGAAACAAACCACAACCGAGGCAGTCTGTCTGCTCTCCCAGCAGAAGGAGCAGTGGCAGGACCAGGTACCACAAAGCCTTCCAGGATGCTCGTGGATCTCCTGAAGAGAAGCAAGGAGCGACCCTGTTCACTGAACACAATCAGCCCAGAGCAGGCTCCTGCCAGCAACACGCGGATAATTACAGGCCCTGGGATTTAATGTAATCCTAAAACTAAAGGATGACTCTGCCTTACAAGTAGCTTCCACATGCTGCACTACATGGTTAAAGACTCCTGTAATTACAGTCTCTGTAAAGCTTTGTACTTTGTAGAGGCTTTTTCAATTAGTCAAAACGGTGACCTTCCTATTCCTGCATCAGTCTTTAACAAAACACAGCTAAGCATTTCCTCAAAATTACCATACTGGAAGCGAGGACAATCTCTTACACTTAGCAGAAAACAGCTGTTTTTACTCTCATTTAAAAACCAAAAAAGATTATGATTCCACTGAAACCACTTGAACAAAAGTGGAATAATTACACCTCTCTCTAGTTGTACTGCTTTATTTCCATATTTTTATCAACCTATTTAGCAGCCGTGAAATTGGAATATCACACTAGAAAATAAAATGTGTATTTGGAGGGATGAGTCGAGAATATAACATAACGTCATTTAATCTACTACAGGAGATTTTTAGGAATTAACTCAGTAAGTTTTATTGTGCAAGCCTTTATATTCAAGATACCATCAAAAAGGATGGCAATGGAAGATTATAAGTCTATAGATGCAGCAGAAGGAAGAGATGGCACAAGCAGAGTTTCAAGTGGCAGTATCTCCAAGCCTTTGCAAGACAAAGGGAAATGCCAATTCACCCATACAATTGTGTTCCTACCTGCATGAAGCTGCAGGAAGACACAGTAGCAGCTGCTTTTCCAAAGCGGAGTAGGTTTCTACACTCAAATTAGGTTGCACACTGTATGCCTGCCTGCTGTACGAGCAACAACCAGCCAATGGGCACCCACCACTGCACCTTCCAAAGCCACATTGGCTACTGCATCCCTGACGTGGCATTCCCAAAAGCCAAAGATAACGGAAAATCAGGACAGAGAGAAAGGAGCAACAGGAGAAAAAAAGAAAGAAAAAATATATATTCCTGTTTGACCAACAGGTCCTGACTCTCCTGACTACAACATGCTTAATGGATAGAGCCACTAACTTGCTAGCAGGTTCCTATTTCACTCTAATCCCTAAGCTTGTGCGACACTGTCCTTGCCCTAAGAAAGCCATGCTACACAGTAAGACCAGACATATGCGGGGCCACTACATTGGAAGCACACAGGTAGGCACTGAGCAAGCTTTGGGTCAAGTTGACAAGCCCCTGTTGCTGACGTAGTTTTGTGGTG
>NW_010174430.1:134207-147425 GCF_000695765.1 Mesitornis unicolor | reverse complement strand
ATTTCCAGTTTGCTGATCTCTGTGAGAAGAAATGATCTGTACCTTTTGATCTGTTTGTCCAGTGTGTACTTGCATGCTAGGGCTGTGTGTGCAGACCTTGCAAAGGCTTGGAGGTCATACACAGCACACTGCATCCTAGGCTTGCCCTGCACACCTTACAGGATTTTTTCATTCAGCACCACAAAATTTGACTCATCTGGAAATTTTCATGCTTTCTGAGGACAGACAATCAGCCATCACTAATGAAGAATGAGAAGCACAGTGGTCTGTTCCTGATTTAACAGGAAAGGAACAGGAAAGACAGCAGACTTGGGGTGAGGAAGGAAATCTTCTTGCCAAGTGAGAAGGAAGTGACACGTCTGCACAGCATCTAAATCCCAAGCCTTTGCTTTAAGTGACACTTCTTAAAATGGAATTAATGAATAATTAAGTCATTTTGGATCACCATTTGAACTATAACTGCTTGAAAGGTATTTAAACCTCTGAGCATCACAAATAGAAAATAAAAACTGAGACCTGCTGAGACTTTCGCACTCTTGCACTGCAGATACCTACACCCCACCAGGGACTGCAGCACCACACAATACAGTACATTTTGAATTCTCTAGCCTAGCTCAAGGCTCAGAAATAGAGACAGTCTGAATTAATACTGTCTTGCTACGGCCAGACTCCATTTGGCAGCTAAACAAGAGCTAGCTTGGGTATCCTCCCAGTGCTGTACAAAGGAACAAAACCTCTGTGTGTTACCAAATACTTTTATCGTCACAGTTTAGTGAGAAGTCATACAATTAAGCATCCAAATACGGGATGCAAGAACAAGGAACACAGACACATCTGCAGTACCAGGGAGCATATCCCAGAATATGACGACACTAAAAATGACTGAGCAGATCATTCAAGGGAAGTAAATGAACAGCAACTGCACCAGCAGGTTTAATGTAATCATTGCTTGTATAAATGGGGGAAGACTGAGTAGAAGACCTGAAAAGATTGCTACTGGCCTTGTGTAGGAAGACCTGTACTAGAACCCAGTATTCAACTCCAGTATCTACATTGGGCTTTGCTTGGTTTGGATTTGTTTGTTTTTGAAAGGTTGAAAAAATTGACAGGATGCAAGGAAGAGTAACAAGAGTGATTTGAACAATAAAAATGCCTCATGCAGTGAAAGACTTAGCAAGCATAATATCGTATTGGAAGTATTGGACTGTGACTTGATTACACAGAGCATAAGAGCTGCCATAGGAAGGATGTGTTGAGTGCTCAAGAGCTTCTCCATCACTTGATGGACGAGGGAAGCAAAAGAAAAACCACACAGCAAACACAAATGGTTGGAACTCAAAGCCAGTAAAATTCAAACTAATCACCATCTTCTGAATGTAAGATCTACTGATGGATAAAACTATCAAAATGGTTCCCTGGAGAGCCACTGCCTGCCTGCCTTTCTGGAATATGCATTTTCACAAAACATCAATTACTGGACTTGCTGTATCAGTAACAGGCTAGATGCTACATCCTGCTTACAGAAGGGTAACCAAACATCCTACATGTCTTGTCTCACCTTAGAAAGTATACAAAGCAAAAGATGAGATTGTGATGGCCTCCTGCTGTCTGTATCTGCTTTATACTGCTGCTTTGAATAAAAGAAATGGACAACATTAAAAATGGACTGGAAGAGCCTTCAGGTTATTTTCATCCTTAAAATACTAATCAGGTTGGCACAATAGTGAAATCTATACAAACAAAACGTTACTAAAATATAGGAATAGCTACAGAACATGTTTTACCGAATATATGATCAACGCTGATCTAAAAATCTTTCTATAATCAGAATTCCTAATATGTTAGGAAAAACATGCCCCATTATGCTCCAGAACTGCTTCACATTCTCAAAGCATCAATACTTCAAGCACAGGAAAACCCTTTTGTGCACTATCCTCACCTCCACACACCCCTTCCCTTCTGCAGTAAAAGGAAGGACAAGATCCGCAGCAACAATGCCTGTGCAAAGTAACATAAAGCACATTATTTGCATCAGGAAAAGAAAACATACATAACATGTATGACTCAGAGGAAATTATCATCATGTTTTGCTCTCAGGAATCAGTTAGCAAAAGAAACAAAGGTTCCTAGGCAAGGGGTTTTTGTAACATACCTCTCAAAGGTGAAAGGTTGATAACCTCAAGCTTGTTTTAGTGTCATTCCTCCATGGATCGTTAGTGCTTTAGTGGTGTCCTGCTGCTATTCATCACACTTTTAATAGCTCCTTCCAAAATACTCTTCAAAAAAGTTTGAAGCTTGGCCAGATCGCATTAACACTTAAAAGTCTGTATAGATATTTATGATGGTATAATTCAATAAATCTTGCTGAAAATTTTTTAACAACCATTCTAATTTTTCCCTTATTTTTCCATACTTTTCTGCAATTATTGTGACCTTTCAAATTTTCCCTTTTGAATTCGCCTCCTGTCTCCATAGATAGCTGGGCTTTTCTACTAATTATCCATTGGATACAAATGTGCTACATGCATAAATTGTTTATCTTTTCTCATAACCCAGGCCTGAAATCCATCTGCTGCTTTTTACTGAACCCTTTCTGTTTGCTCTTATGTTTGAGGAAGAGAAGCTGCTGTAATTTCATTTGGTGCAGTCCAACTGAGATTTAAGTTGGAACAGTTACCTTTGGTCCGTGTGACATGCCCTTAGTACAGTATTAGTAACTCCTTTTTGCAAGTGTTTCTGCTATGTAGGTCTCCTGATCTAATTTCACCCGCTAATTTTATCAACACTTAATGAGGCTGTAAAGTCACTCCTGCCTTCCTTATCCTTGAGTCAACTCCTGGGTGTGTTCTCAACCAACTAATTTTGAGGTATTTTCCCTTATTAACATTGTGAGTGTTTAAAATTCACCAAATGCTTCCAAAGACCCACAAACATCCTGAAGTACTGCATCAAGTACTAGTATTTCTTCCACTGACTTTGTAGGAATTTCCAAACTGTGGCAGAGTTTATTCTTTACAAATCTATACTGCTTATTAACTACAGTCACGTTATCTTCAAAACCTGAAATCCCTTTCCCTCTTTAATGTTTATTCAATATTTATTTTGTTACTGAAATTTTATAGAAACCGGCACTAAATTAAAGAGATTGTGGCCAAAGGTACTACTCTTTCTTTTATCTCTCCTCTTCTTAAGTGCACTTATTAACCTATTCCACAGCACGTCGCTAGCTTTCCATTCAATTGTTAGGTCAAACTACCTGGACAAGCACAAGCAGGTTGCATCTATAGATACCAGAGATCAGCACGTTCAGAGACAGAGCAAAAGTTTGTCAATACTGTACGCTTGAATTTCTTTGTATTTGTTCTTGTGTCACAAGCTTTATGAAAAGTGGCTCGTACAGCAATTGCTGCAAAGCACTTACTTCTTTCTCCCCAGCATACATTTAAGGTTTGCATCACGCCAGCTGCTGCACTTCAGCAATGAAAATAAACTTGGTGTCACAAAGAGAAGGCTGTGTACAGCTTCCCTCTATGAACTTACTTGGAAAGAGCTACATAAACTTAATTGATCAAAAGGGAGTCACAAAAGGATGAAATATTTTGCAGAGGCATATGCTAATGGTACTGCACCAACCTCCAGGACCTGCTGCCTCACCAGAAAGGTCCATAAAACTGTTCAGGTGATGGAAATGCTCCCGAACTGCTGCTTGGAATGCAGAAACAGGATGGTAACTGTGTCACTTATTTATTTATTTTTAAAATGAGGCAAGGAGAAAGAGGCCTGGGCATTTTTAACAGGAAATTAGAAAGCTAGCTGATATAAATTCACCACCTATCAGAGCTGTAACAGCCCAAGTTCCCCTCCTCCTGCTCCCCATTCCCGATCTCTCGGCTGCATCCGAACACTCACAGTGCTGCTAATGGATAAAAATGGAAACAAATGTATGCAACAAATCACAGCGGGCTCCCGTGCCAGCTTCCCCTTTCTGATTCATCAAACCCAGATCTTCGTACTGCTGCTACGTATTAAAATCAATGTTCTGCCTCTTCATTACTGTCAGTATTTCTCTTTCACTTCAGAAGTATCCTTTCCTTCAGACTGCTGCCTGACCAGCTTGTCAGGACATATTTAAATCAATATTTTGTGCATACGCGCGCGTATGCCGTGCATCTGGATGCCACCTCATTACCATGTGAATTCCTATCATTTCTGTCGGGGCACAAAAACACAGGGGTAAAAATCATGTCAAATGACAGAAGATTACAGCCATCTATCTCCATCATTTAAAAACCTGAAGTAACTGCAGATTTTGGCATCAGCTCATTTCATATCTGATAAGAAAACCTAAATAAGGATTGAATGCAGCCCTTTCTGTGATGCATGAAAACGCAATGCAGCTGGAGCAGAAGGCATTAAAGATTCATCCTCTGCTTGGCCAGAACTGGGGCTTCAAGCTGCTCCTGTCAACGTCACCCCCTGCACCTGGGGCTCACCTGCCAGGTCACAGAGGAAAATCTCTCATGGTGCAGGCTGTTAATAGGGAATTCAGATATTTGGAGTTGAGTGAGTGGTAAAGTTACTCTTTGGGAGGGAGAAGCCCAACCTAGAGAAAATGCAGCTGAGACAGCCCACATTTTATGAAGAAATTGCTATTGCTGGTTGAGCTCCAGGTCAGAGAAGCCCTGCTGGTACTGTGGTCAGGCAGCTGGGACGCTGGCTCCTGCAGCACTGCCAAATGCACACTGGAGTAAATGGGTGAGGCTGCAGGAGGTTAAGCTGCGCTATCCTAGTACAGTATAAAGAAATAGGTGTAAAAAATATATAGAAATAGCATATCTCTGCTTGCTTTCATTTTGATTATGAAAAGCTGCCAAAAAAGGAAGCATCTTCCTTAAGTTGGTCGTAATGTAGGTATCCACTGCACTCCTTTCCCATAAAGACATGCCAGTGCCTTGATTTTTTTTCTTTTAATTAGAAGCACAGCATTCTCCTGCAAGAGGTGTTTCATTTATGCCAGTTGATGTCTTACTGACACAATGACAAGCCTACAGCTACTGATGTCATTTTCACACAAGGCTTCACTAAGGATGCTAAGTTTTCTCCAAACTAAGTGTAAAAAAAAACCAAAAACAAAACCCAAAACCTAAAAATAATAATCCACATTTACACACTTAGCCCCACACTGAGGCAGCACTTTTCACTGATGTGTTCATTTCAGACTGTGCATTTTAATTCTGTTTATCTCCGAAAAGGTGACGGCCAAGGACCCTTCACTGTGGGAGTCTCTGAGTGGTGCACATGTAACCAGCCTTTTGCTGGGTGTGTGGTGCTGCACTTCTCACTGGCCTCTGCCCAGGCACTTTAACTTGATGAATTTGGGAGGTACCTGCACCTGAGGTGTAGACAAATCCTTTCCCTGCCATTTGCATAAAGATGGAGCAAATATTAGAAGGATAATTGGAATGTTGGAAATATTTACTACTTCATGATCCTATCATGAAAAGCAGAGAGGAAAACCAAGCAATTTTCATAAATTTTGAAGTACTTCATTTGTATTCATTTTGTCTGCTTTTTCCTAGTTGGTTTTCACTTGCTGTGAAAAACACACATATAAACCTCAACTGCAAAATACAAACCCCTTCAAATAAAGCATCTGGGTTCCCTATCAACACTGTACTTTTCTTTTTTTAATTTTTTTCTTTTTAATAAAGGCTGGATACAAACCCTGTATTGACAGTATCCCTTTAAGATCTAAGCAGAGGTAAACTCAAGCTCCTATTGCCACTTGCTCTCATAGGAACTACTGGCCCTACTCTTTGTCATAACATCTGGAAGCCTGTATGAATAAACACATTCACTGATATTTTCCCTTCAAGGCTTGAGTTTATGAACCAAAGCTGCAATGCAATAGGCTTCAGCACTGAGATGATCAGAAGGACGACAGATGTCTCATCCAGAATTCGTAGTTCTGGGTCCGGTTCTTGGCGGGATCCAGAGCCCCAAGGCCCTTGTTCACTCTTTCAGCCAAAGAGGAGCTGGAAGAGGGGTAGAACCATACTGAAATGCCTGCATGGAACCTGGAGTTCAACCCCATGGAGAGCTGCAAACCAAGACAAGATCACCCACTCACTTTGAGCAGAAACAAAGACAGGAGAGAAAATGGCAGAGAGGACAATAAAGGTTCGTTTTCTTATCAGAGTCATTAATATTCAGTTTATTCCACATGAAACACACTTGTTTCAAGGGACTGAATAGCTCAGAAGATTGACTTTGATTTTAGGAGGCTTTCATTCGTAAGCTGTCAGTCTGGATCCAGCTGAGGGAGGTACTGATGGATGGTTTCTAATATCTAAGAGTTGCTTAGTGGCATATGACAAATGACAAAGCAGTTGCGGAGTGAGTTATATAGTGAGTCAGCAGTCCTTTCCCAGAAGGTTCAATACTAATTAAGAGGCAGCTCGACACCCTTTGTGTAAGGCTGCTTAGAAACTTATGCCCAGAAACAAATCACAGCTGAACTAAATACCTTAAGCTTCAGCATGGAAATAAATAACAGCCATACAGGTATATCATAGCACATCCTTCAATACCCCCATTATGTTTTTACTGGAACAGTAAGTTTAGTATAGTTATAAAATGCCTGACTAGGAAAAAGCCACTTTTTGTTTGCTCAAAAATACTGTCAGTGTTGAAATGTTCACTTTTATTTAAACCAGGACTTTGGTGGACAGGTTCCTCCTCAAGTCCACCATCCTGAACTGGTAAGCACAGTCACAGGCTAAGCAGGACTAAGGACGACGTCCCGCAGGAAGGCACTGAGCTACGGCTGGCACACAGCTCATGGCCATTAGTGATGGGTTTGAACAATGGTTTGTATATCACATCTTTTCCTCTCCATTTAACGTTACGCTGAGACCAACAAGCTCATTTCAGCTGTGCTCAGCAAACAGACAGAGATCGCCAGAAACGAAAAAGGCTTTTTCTCCCTCTTTCCTTTCCAAGTTGTACGGTGAGTGATGAATAGGAATGACAGACACCCACAACTCGCCCTCTGTCTCTTGCAGAGAATTTTCCCCTCTTTTTAATCCATGCCAGCTCTGCCCCAGACACACTTTACTTGCCTACAAGTGCACTTCAAGCACTGCAAAATCCTGCCTTAGGGGCACTGGTTTCTGATCCTTATTTTTTATCGAACGAAGAAGTCCTATGGAAGGGATTCATATAAGACTTGTGCTGTGCATTTACCAGCACAAAGAAAATTGCATTTCAGTAATGGGACATCTCTAATTGCAAGGATATGAGTTACTGCAAAATGGCAGTAAGAACTAGTGCAATAAAAGACAGCCTCAATTAAAAGTTACAGTAACAACACAAGGAAAGATACAATATGATGCACGTTAATAGCCTGCTCAAAATCTCAGCACAGAGTGGCATTAGGCACAGGAAGTCATCTTCTGAGAAAGCTAATAAATCATTTACTTAACAAGGAAAGGTCATGTCTTTGATCAATGGGATCTGAAAATTACAATTAAGCTGAAGACCCATATCACATACACTTCACAAAAGGCTATTGTGTTTTAGAAAACTGCTCTATTTGGTTTGTATTTGGTTTTAAATACTATGAAAAAGTGTCTGGTTTTTATTTTTTTACAACCAATGTTCTTCTTGTTCTCTTCTTTGCATAGTATTTAAAACACCTCCCTGGCATGAGTAACAAAACCTAAAATTCCTTCACTCCTTTCTTTCTTCCACTGCTTGGGAACCATGTGGCGCTGCATTCATGTGTGGGAGAACATGCGAGTTAAGTCAATTATGAATCAACTTTAAAAAAAAAAAGGCAGCCACAAAACCATAAGAAACTCAATAAAGACCCAATAAGAAACTAACCCCTCCCTTAAAAAAAGCTATGTAAAAGTAGCTCATGAAAATTTTACCATACCAAAAATAAGTCTCACACTACTTCTTAAACTTAGCCACAAAGACCGTTTTTTCTAAAACTGAAAGCATACTTTTTTTGGTCTTTTACACCGTGCCCCTATTGGAGAGCTATAATGGTTCCCATTTCAGGAGAAAAAACGATTCAGTGGATTGTTAAATTTGTCACCCTATAAATCCTCTTCACAGCACTTTTCCAAGTCGATTTTCAAGGTTAAGAGCTGTTTCCCATACTCCTCTGCTACATTAGATTATTAAACAAGTGCCATAAAAGAAGGCTGTGATTTCGTAAGAGATTAAAAAGAAGTTTCCCTTCATGCCTTTAGCTCTTGATATGCTACAGTACATATACTTGACATCAGAGCATTAGTGAGCCTGCCATAAATGAAAATCCCTGATGCAGCAGAAGATTCCTTCACTGTGTGCAGAGTGCAAGAGGCAAGCTTTCAGGGAAGGCAGCTGTATTTCACTTCAGGCATCACAAACGACTTTGGGGCTACACCTGTTAGTTTGAAGTTCAGTCAGGTTCTTGCAGTGCTCTTTCCTCAGCATCATTTTGATGTTGCTCAAATGCAGCTTTCCTCCTCCATGGTCAAGTGTCCCCCTCCTCCTCATCTTCCTCTTGTTGGAGGAGCACTGGAGGAAAACGCACCTGGATGTTTCTGCACCAAGCATTTATTGGGAACACAAGACTGAAATCCCAAACTCCATGTTTAGAAAAGGAAATGGAGAAGACTGGAAATGTTTCAAACCCTCTCTGAGCACAAACCAGGTTTCAAAACCACCCCAGAGGGGGCTCTGAAGCTGCCAACACATTGCCTCTCTCCTGACGCAGATGGGTCCACTGCCTCCATAGGACAGACTTCTCTACCCTGGCTTGAAGGCCTGTGACAAGGTCGTGTTTTACCTTCCCTAGGCCTAGGACATGGTGTGCCCTGCAACAGCAGTCTCCCTCCACTGTTCAATCTGAAAAAGATCCTCCACTTTGGAGAAGCAAGAGATGCTCAATCTACGAATGAGGAATGAGTAAAATGGGACCCAGGAGCTTCTGTCACAAGGCCTAGTCTTCCGCTTCAGCCAACACATCTCCTAATGCACTGACCAACCTCTGTCTTAAACCTGCCCTTTCCCATGGCCATTTCACAGTCTGGGAGGCACAAAGACAGCGTCGCTGGGTGCAGCGACACTCAGCCCTCACTGATGATGATGCCTTCCTGTAACCAGTACTTTGTAGCTGCCTCCAGGAATGTATCTGCCCCCACACATCTGCCCCAAGCTCTGTTTCAAGTCTTAAATAGCATGAAAAAACTGCCAGAGATGCAGCACACCTCCTTGCCCTTCCCTCCTACCAGAGCTTCAGAGCCAGGGAATGGAGCTGCCTCCAGCTCTCTACCACCAAGGGAAGAGGTGAGAAGACAAAAAGGTTCCTACCACAGGGACTGGCCACCTCACTGCCACCTCCTTCATCTTCCCACCAAAGTCCCTAGGGTGGATTAGTAAGACCTGGCCACCCCACACCATGCCCTACCCCTGCAGACCACTGCCACACTTCGCACCTCCACCCGAAACTCCAGACCCTCCTTCTCTGCTGCTCCACAGACCATCAAACTCAGCCGCAACAGCAGGAACAAGCCTTTGCCCCTAAATGTCATAACCTGTTGTCCTGCCTTACCTACTGCGGCACCAAAAGAGGTCATTTTAAGAGGCAGAACTACAAACATTTAGGACTTGTAAAACAATAATTAATAATGGCTGCTGGACAAGTTCACAAATACTGCTAGGGAGAAGAAAATTAGTGCAAATGTTAGGAAAGGCAATTTTTAATGACTCGAGAGTTTGGCATTGGGGCTTGCTGTGAAAATGTTCTTTTAAAGACCAGGACTGGCATGATTTTTTTTTTTTAAATTAGAGTATTTTGCATGGTTTAATAAAAGATTTTCTCTGAACAGAATTGAGTAACAAAGAAAGAAAGACCGTATTTTGCTAAATCCTTAGATATTACCAAAATTACAGCAAAACAGTGAGAACAGTCACCTTGTCTGAAATATCTGCAATGAGGTGATCATTATTCAAACCCTTCCCCCTTTTATATGTAAGTAAAATGTGACAACATGGATGTATTTATTCAGCTTTTTTAGGATTTTCTCAACAGAAAACATGTTTTCGCAGCTTATAATAAAGATAAGTACATATGCACATGTAGCAAAGCACCTACACCTACACACACACACACACACACACACACACACAAGCACTCCCTGTGCAAGGATGAGAAGCGCCAGATCAGTGTCCATCGACTCCCTCTACTGGCAAGAGCTGCCAGTTTCCTCTTTCAAAAAGTAACTCCATTTTTGCTTCTTTATAACTTTTGACCAAATGTACAAAATGACAGCCTTAGTCTTGTTAGACCACTTTGAAAGAGGGGTTGGACTAGGTGACCTTTAAAGGTCCCTTCCAACCCAAGGCACTCTGTGATTCTATGGTAAGACATAAAAGCAGTAAATTACTCCAAAAGGCAGTCCAGAACGTGAACACTACAGCACACTGAGCCAAATCTTACTCATTGCTTGTGACCAGCTGCTTGGCAGTGCACATTGGCCACCAAGATTAACATAGGATCTAAGCAGCTTCCTAGCAAATTCCAGCTAAGTCTAGAATAAGTACCCGCTATTCACTTTAACTGTAGTTTGCACAGTAATGTTCATGGAAATGAAACTGGGCTCTTTGCTCCATGCAAACTTTCAGATTTTCTTATTAAAGCCTGCCTTAAAATAAATAATGCTAGATTCATGAAACAGTACATTGTGCTTCATTTAAAATATTTGTGGAATTCTTGGAAAAAGAAAATCACTACATGCATTTTACTCTGAAACTTGAAAATTGAGAGGCTGGATATTCATAGGTGAGCCTAAAGGGCTGCAGAGCTGCCCCACCTCTAGTACCCACCTACCTTTACTCCTCCTTGGATGAAAGGGATCAGTCGAGAGCAGCTGAGAGAGCTGACCAGCCTGCTGCATTTTTGGCTAGATGAATTAGACAGGCCCACTACTTAGTCTGTCTTCACTCTTCAACCAAAAATATTCTTGCAAGCTGCCTCTCATCTCAAACTTGTGTACTTTCGATCTATTGGGTGGGTTTTTTGTGGCTGACATCACAACATTTCATGGAAATGTCATATTACTCCAAAACAATGCTCACATTTCTTCCATAAACACGAGCATCCAACAAAGCCCCGTTACAGAAAAACTGAGGAAAGTTTGGGGAGGTAAGTTGAACAAGCACACTACAGGCACTACCGCCTCTTCTAATGTTTAAAGACACTTCATCCTGAGGGACAGGAGTTGTAACAGTTCCCCGACTGAGGGCACTGCGAAGTATGTCAAACGCAGTGACATCTTGTTTTGTCCCAGCAGGTTGCACACGTTGGACTGACTGTATGATGGTGGCCAACAACCACGTCTGAAAACACGCGGGCTGGCTGAATGCCCGAGACCTGGCAAAACCCCAAATCCTTCAGCTATCTGGCATCGCCACCAGACTGCCACGTCCAGAAGCATCCAACTCCCTATCAGGGCACAAACCTCCCCGCCAAGCAGCAGTTGTGCTGGGAACACAACTACAACTACAAAGCTACACATTCCCTGCCATGCTACAACCCTGCCACCCCAAAAGTATTTTCTTCAAAGTTAAATGAAAATTACAGAGCTCTTTCCTCCTTTGCACTCTGGGCTTTCAACATACACTAAGTAGCATGCCTAGGGCTCTGCATACTTCTTTCAGGTTTAGAGGATATAGTGGGATATTTAACTTTTGGAGGGAGAATGGAAAATTACCTTTTATTTTAAGTAAAAACAGAATACTTAATCATAGGAGTCCAGGAGCTAGACCCACTTAAGAGAGTTCTGCAAGCCTCTATGTATTATAAGATAAATTTTGAGGTAGCAACAGAGATACGTAGGAACATGGTCATTAATCACAGAATCACAGAATATTAGGAGTTGGAAGGGACCTTGAAAGATGATCTAGTCCAACCCCCTTGCCAGAGCATTAAGATGATAAAGAAACAGATTTTATGGCTATTTTCACTAAGTTCTTTTAAAGGTGTATCTCAGTGTTTCCCAAAATAGCTTTCAAAGAAACTTATTTCATATGCTGAAGTAATTATACAGTTGACAACTCCACAACCCTCTAGTATAATCAAAACCACAAAAACTACTAGTTTCATGTTGTTTATATAATGTCCTTCATACCTAAACACCCAAACATTCATCTGTACACCTGGTGGTCTGCACACACAGTAAAAAAAGTATCCAGATAATTATAAATTTCTTCGAATCATGAGCCTAACACAACAAACATCATTTTAACAATCATAAAAACATTAAGTGTCTTGTGGTTTTTTTGCTTGAGTACTTTAGTTCCAGAAATACACACTTACTTTTATTGAAACTCTCTGAACACCACATTCTTCTTCATAAAGGCCTTTATCAGAAAAATTAGAACATAACTGGATTTTATACAATACCTGCTATTCCCAGAAAAGTTTATATATAAAATAAAAAGTGGAAGAGCTGGCATGCTGATTATTTAGGCAAACAGACATCAACCTAGGGGTTTTTTTTTGAGAGAAAGGGAGTATTGGCTACAATGCTGAGGTTATTTTCAAGTTTCTTCCAGAGAGTACAACGGGCTCCTGAATTTCTACACAAACATACACTACAGGTGGGTAAGGGGAACTCTGTTTTATGATAACCAACAGATGGTTCTCCTCGCAGAAAGCATGGCTGTAAAATTTCATGACAGACTTAGCAATAGGGTGACAACCCAAATTATCTTAAAAGCTTGGATTTTAAAACATGTTGCAAGGAGACTTGTACAATGGGAGGGAATTCCTAAGACACACCAAGGTAACCGCATGCAAGTTCTGCACTAATGCAGGTTAAATGCTGAAGATACAGAGGAGCAAAATACATTTCTTAAATTCTGTAGGCAGAGGGCAGCATGCTCCAGCACTGGCTCGGTGCTGCCTGCAGTTTTAATGAACATTTCACTCTCACCAAGGAAACACCTTTGTGCAAACCTAAGGATACTCAGTCATTTAAAAAGGAAGCTTACTACAAGTTTACAATTTCAAAAAACGAGCTTCTATTACAGATGGCATCTCTGTGCAGCATAAAAGAAATGAGGTTGTGGTCCTAATAAATGTTGATCTTCTCAAGCCAGTAAAAACTGTGCCAAAATGTCACTGCAGCTTTGAGGGAGGAACACACAGGAACGATCAAA